>NW_027206418.1:377500-427124 GCF_024711535.1 Dipodomys merriami | reverse complement strand
AAATGGGAAATCTGTGGAACTTCCTTTGGAATAGGTCATCGGTGTGTTCTTTCCTTCCAATTTCTAATCAAACGTGACTAACATCTTAGGGCAATTTTAGATTTGTAGATGATATGAAGTACTTATAGAAAAGAAATTACATATACATTCTACTCAGTTTATACTACTGTTGATAACAAAAATGAGTAAGATCACATTTGATACAATAAATGAATCATTCCTATTAGTGACACATGTGTCTGTAACGCATGTATCATCCAATATGTCACTTTTGCACTTAAAATGGTTAGACTGCCTAGGGTCCTCTGGCAGTGATATTCTCTCTGATTTCCTCATTAAAAAATAATACCAGACATTTTTGAAGAGTACTCCTGAAGAGTGGCATATAGTATTCCTTTCCTCAACACTGCCACTATAAGTGTGGTCTAGAAATGACCCATATTTAAAAACTGGAGTTATTAATGCTTTCTTCTTATAAGTTAAATCTTTTTTTCAGGGGCATCTTGTCTCTTCTTCCCAATTTGGATTTTATCCAATCATTTAGATAGCAGTAATAGGAACTCTTAGATAACTATTTTATATTTAGTCTATCATCAAACATTACTTTAAACTAACTTACACCAACTTTGGTTTTAGTAAGTTTTCTATTTGTTTTTGATTTCTCTTTCTCATATTCTACCACTGTGTACTCTTCTCTTATCGATAAATTTCTTACATTCTGGAAACCCAAAGTGCTGCAGGTTCATCCTGTATGATTTCTGCTACACAGTTTTCAATCCCAGAATCAGTGATTTCTGCAAGGATCCTTGATTTTAGTTAATAAACCATAATTGATGTTAGAATACAGTTATGCTCATTATTATCAGGATGCCATGTTTTTCGCAGGGCACATGGCCCATTAATAGGCCAAGGAAAAAGTTTAACTCAGGTTCACTCTGAAGTAAAAATAGCCACATTATACCCACATGGCAAAGAGTTTTTGAAATGCGGTCATTTGCAATGTATGGGTTTTAGTAAATGTGATTAGGTGCGATTGCATAGATTACTATTCTTTAGGGATATTTTATTTTAAAATGATATTACTTAATTTCAAAGGTTTTATAAAAGTTATTTCCAAACAACGAATTTAGGGACTGGGAAGGTGGCTCAGTGGTAGAGCGCTTGCCTTGCATGCCTGAGACCCTGGGTTCCATTCCTCAACACCACATAAGCAAAAAGAAAAAAGCCGGAAGTGGTGCTGTGGCTCAAGTGGTAGAGCGCTAGCCTTGAACTGAAGAGCTGAGGGACAGTGCCCAGGCCCAGATTTCAGGCCCAGGACCGAACCAAAAAAAAACATAAAACAAAAAACAAAAAACTGAAGGGATGATCGAATACATCAGACTACTTAAACCGATCCAAATTTTTAATGGGAGAGTAAGAGTCAACGCATAATTTTGTATAGTTGGGGACCATCTGACGGTAGCTGAATCAAGCCGATTATTTAATAATTGGATCACCCATTCTGCCAAGTACTAACAAGTGAAGTTTGATCAACAGAAAAAAGAAACGGTACTGTGTGCCAAGAGGTTATCATTTAAATCTTGTAAAGTTCATTGAAGGTCTGTGTGCTGGGACTTTCTTCTCCTTTGCTTTCTCTAAAGTTGCAAGTTCCTTTGATTCAAACTCCAGAATGAGTTTCCAGCTTACTCTAACAGAATGGTGACTGTGTGAACTTGATTATCTCCTCAAGAGGATATTACTTCCTCCTCACAACTGAGACAGCTGTTAGAAGGGTAGAACAATGAAGGTGGACTCATTAAACCTGAGTCAAAGTGGCTCCATCTTGCTCCTGGAAGGAACAATGTAAGCTAGCCCTATACCCTGACTCTACCACAGTGACTCGAAAAAGACCCCAGTCGTTTCCATGAATCTGGAATCTGGAACGCCTGCTAGAGGGGGTAGTACCAGATCCCATAGATAATATACAAGCTATAGATGAGAGTTTCCAATAGTATTGATCATAATAAATAAGGCCTTGCTTCAATTTAAAAAAATCACTGTTTTCTACAAGTGATTAACCAATTTTGCCAGCACCATTTAATGAAGAGGCTGTCTTTCTTCCATTCTAATTTTTTAAGCTCCCTTATCCAAGATTAGGTAGCTATAGGTACGTGAATTCATTTCTGAGTTTTCAATTCTATTCCATTGGTCCTGAGGTCTGTTCTTGTGCCAGTACCAAGCTGATTTGTTATTGATATTTCTCCAGCACTTTTCTTTCTGTTAAGGATAGTTTTTGCTATTCGGGGTCTTTTATTGTTCCATATGAATTTTTGGATTGCCTCTTCTATTTCCTTGAAGAATGAGGAAAGACTTGGAAAAATTATATTAAGTGAAGTAAGCCAGGCCCAAAGAAACATAGGCCCCATGGTTTCCCTTATTTGCAATAACTAGTACATGTCCTGGACAGGCAGAAAATGTCAGGTAAGATGATGTTAAGTGAAATGAAACCCAAGATAGTGACCCAAGTGTTTTTTAATTGTTGCTATTGTTTCTAATGTATGTATAAGGTACCAAGTGATTTTTTGTTAATTTGTATCTCCCTTACCAAAAGAATAACCCACTTTCACTCTATTTGATGTTGGTATAATTTGGTGAGGGGAAGGGAAAAATCAAATTGTTTAAATAGGGATACAGGTGGACCCATTGCAACAATGAGATGTACAAGAGGTTATGTTACAAATGAACTTCACAACATGGGGCGGGGGTAGGGAGTTGTGGCAAGAGGGGCAGGAAGGAATTGTAAGGGAAAAACAAAGGAGGAGGTAACGATGCTCAATAGGAAATGTACTCATTTCCTTATTCATGTAACTGGAACCGCTCTGTACAGTATTTTTACAATAAACATATATACAATAAATCACTCAGTTTTATAATGCCCAGGCGATATTGTGTGGTGCTTGTCACATACATGGAACTGGGGTTCAGGGGTCAACCTCCTGGATAGACTATTAGAATAGAGTGCCAATGTTCCTTCAAATGTCCCCATTAAGGAAATTATAGTGGAAGTAAAGCCTTTGAGACACCATAGAAACTGAGACTGGATATTGAGAGACTAATACTTGGGTAGAGTCAATTAAATATTCTCTCTGTGCATTAAATAAAAATGAATCTTAGTTAAGCTGTAAGGCAGGGAAGCCGGGAGTCAAGTGGTTTTATTCCCACTGGAATAGACCGCTTTCCCCATAGGAGTAGAGTATATAATGTCTCTCTAGGGATATGGAGTGTGGGAACTCATCTTCTGCATCCTGTCTTTGCTGATTCTGACACTGAAAAGTCTAGGACAACCCCCTTCCTAAAACTGAGCAGTCCCTTTACCCCAAGGCCATCTATACCATGACCCTCTCTAAGTCAAGAGGGGAAAGTTGGTATTTCTTGGAAATTTAGCTGGCAGCAGTGAGTGCTGATCCTTCGAGGGGAAAATATTCAGAGTAGAGTAGTAATGGTTGTCATAGTTTCCTTCTTCCGATCTTACAGGAAAACATTTGCTTTTCCCCACTATGTGCGAGGCTGGTGATGGGTTCCTTATATGTAGCTATAACTATGTTTACATAATTTTAGACTTAGCTTCTGAGGTACATTTATCATGAAGTTTTGCTGTATTTTATTAAATCCTTTTTATGCAGATTATTATGATGATCTGTGGCTCACATCATTCATTTGGTTGATGGAATATCTTACATTTCCATGTTCCCCATCATCCTAACATTCAGGGAAGAAATTTGGCTTGTGGTTTGTGATCATTTCAATATGTTTTATAATTTAGTTTTCTAGTGTATCAATGAGGACTTTTTTCATAAACACTTGTCAAGGACATTACTTCCATATTCTTTTTGATTGTATTAATGTCTTTATTTGATTTGCTTAACCAGGTAACTCTGGCATGATTAAATGGATTTTGGAGTACTTTCCTTCCTTAAATTCTTTTGGTTATATGGTTATATGTATATAGCTTTTGACCTCTTCTGCTTGTCCTAGACATAAACTAGTTATTGCAAATAAGAGAAACCAAGGGACCTATTTTTCTTTGAGTCTGGCACACTTCACTTAATATAATTTTTTCCAATTCTTTCCATTTCCTAACAAATAGGGCAATGCCATTCTTTTTGATGGAGGCATAGAATTCTATTATATATGCATATATATATATATATATATATATATATATATATATATATATATATATATATATATATATACGCCACATTTTTTGACCCATTCATCTATTGTGGGGCATCTGCGTTGGTTCCATATATTAGCTATGTAAATAATGTTGCGATAAACATAGTTGTGCTGGTAGCCTTATAATGGCTTTGTTTGTGATTGTTTGGGTAAATGCCCAAAAGTGGGATTGCTGGTCATAGGTGAGCTCTATGTGGGTCTTTTGTGGAAACTCCATACTATTTTCCAAGTTGAACAATTTACATTCCCACCAACAATGATGTAAGCAAAATGAACCCCAAGATAGGGACACAAGAGGTTTTACCTTTGTTGCTGTTCCTTTTAATGTACTTACAAGGTACTATGTGAATTTTTTTTTGTTTATTTGTATGTTCTTCCCCCATGGTAGTTCCCCTGTTCTCACTGTATTTGATTCCACTGTCCTGCATCTTGTACATACATTTTTCTAATCTGGGGAGGGGATGGGAAATAACAAAACGCTGAAATAAGGATACAGGATGACCCATTGTAACAATGAGATGTATAAAAAAGTATGTTGAAGATGAACTTTACAACTTTGGGTGGGGGAGAGCAGGGAGGAGTTGGGAAGGTGGGGAGGAAAGGGATGGTAGGGGAAAAGTAAAGGAGGGTATGAGAATGAAAAAAATTCCTTTAGAAGAGTTTGAGAAAGATTGTTGTTGACTGTTTAAATGCTTGATATAATTCTCCACTGAATCTATCTGATCCTAGATTTTACTTAGATGTAAGACTTTTTTTTGGTCGGTCATGGGGCTTGAACTCTGGGCTTGGGCGCTGGTCCTAAGCTCTTCAGCTTGAGCCACAGTGTCACTTATTGTTTTCTGAGTGGTTTATTGGAGATAAGAATTTCACGGACTTACCTGCCTGGGCTGGCTTTGAACCTCGATTCTCAGATCTCAGCCTCCTAAATAGCTAGGATTACAGGTATGAGCCACCAGCAGATGGAAGAGTTTCTGTGTGAGGGAAAATTATATTTCCTGTCTGCTAGATTATTACGATTGGTCTATATAAAATTGTTCATAATTTTAAAACATGTTTATATCACTTGTAATATCTGCTATTTCATTCTAAGTTTATTTGAATCATCATATCTCTTCTTTGTCTTACTTAATGATTGGCAATTTTATTTAATAATTTTCAAAAATGTGATTTTTTTCCTATTACATTTCCATTTTCTATTTTATTGTCTCTAATCAACTTTTTCTGTTACTCCCTCCTGTCAACAGACATAAGTTTTGTTCACTTTGTAGTTTCTTGAAGTATAGGTATAGAATTCTGCTTGAAATTTTTAAAATTTAATGTGAACCACTATAAACTTCCCATTTGTCTCCCCTTTACTGGATGCTCCTGTTATTTTGGTTATCATTAAATGTTGTTTCTCTTTTACATATTTATAGATATTTAATTTACCTTCTACTATTAATTTTGATTACTAATTGTGGTGAGAAAAATGCTTTGTATAATTCTAGACTTAAATAACTTAAACTTTCAGGTCTTTTTTATTAATAAGTTTTTTGTATTGTGAAAATACCATACAGAGGGGTTACAATTACATGAGCAAGGAAATGAATACATTTTTTAAATCAAGCATTGTTGCCTCCTCCTTTATTTTCCCTTACCATCACCCCCAAAGTTGTAAAGTTAGCTTTTCAACATAACATAGGTCCCACGGTTTCCCTTATTTGCAATAACTAGTATATGTCTGAGACAAACTCTGAGGTCTTATACATTCTTCATAGTGGAACTTGGGGTATATGATTTCTGCTGTTCTTTGTTGGAGCTTGTTTTGCATATGTCTCAGAGGTCCAATCCATTCTTACTGTTATTAATCCTTTCTATTTTCATATTGATCTGTCTAGTTACTTTATCTATGTCTGAAATTGAGATAGTACAGTCTCATACAATTTTGTGGCTTATTGCCTGAATTTTTAAAGTATTCCTATGTTTATCCCACAAATCTAAATATTATTATATTAAATACATATATTTATTTTTGTTTCTCAAAAACTTGACTTTCTTTTTGGAGAACTCAGGTTTGAACAAAGGGCCTCAATCTTGAAAGCATGTATTCTACAAGTTGAGCTAAAACAAATAGAAATACATCATTCTATTCTGCAAGCATCATTTGTTAAAGAGGGTGTCTTTCTTCCAACTATCTGATGATTTTGACTCACTTATCAAAGATTAGGTGGCCATAGGCGTGTGGGATCATGTCTGGGTCCTCAATTCTATTCCATTAGTCGTCAGCTCTGTTCATGTGCCAGTACCAAGCTTTTCTTATAAATATATCTTTTTTAACTTTTCTTTATTATTCATAATATGTATTAATATTGAGTATTTTATTGTGAAAATAATGTACAGAGGGGTTAGAATTACATGAGCAAGGTAATGAGTACATTCCTTATCAAGCATTGTTGCCTCCCCTTGTTTACCCTTAGCATGCCTGCCCATCCAACTCCCCTCCCCCAAAGTTGTAAAGTTCATTTTTCAACATAGCATCTTGTACAACTCATTGTTGCAATGGGTCCACCTGTAACCCTATTTAAATGATTTATTTTTTTCCTTCCCTCCCCAAATTATACCAACATCAAAAACAGTGAAAACAGGGGCTAAACTGTGGGGGAGGGACATAGAAAGCAACAATGGAATCATCTTATAAATATGTTAGCTTTTTTTTCTTTCATGCACTTGTTTCTAACATATTTATAAGATGATTTCTATGTTGTTTTTTATGTCCCTCCCCCACGGTACAACCTCTTCTTTCACTGTATTTGATGTTGGTATATTTGTGGAGGGGAAGGGCAAAAACAAATTGTTTAACTAGGGATACATTTAGACCCATTGCAACAATGAGATATACAAGTCGTTATGTCGAAAAACGAACTTTACAACTTTGGTGGTGGGGAGAGGATAAGGTGGGTGGAGGTATGGGGAGTATGGGAAGGGGTGGGAAGGGGAAACAAAGAGGAGGCAACAATGCTTGATAAGAAATATACTCATTATCTTGCCCATGTAATTGTAACTCCTCTGTACGGTATTCTCACAATAAAAAATTAAAATAATTAAGTAAATAAATATGTTAGAAATAATAGCAAGAAAGAAAAAAAATTGAGTCCTTATCTTGAGGCTCATTTCACCTAACATCAACTTATCTGACTGTTTCTGCTTAAAAGTAAAAAATTCTGGAACAAAGAAGAGAAAAGAAATGTATCATACTAGAGAGTCCGGTTTGTTTATATTGTGACAACTTTTGTTCTATGTCTGTGTTGTCTGATATATTTTGCTATTTCTTTTCTCTAAGTTTGCATGTGTCTGAAATATCACTTTCTTCTCTTTATTGATTGGGAAGAAATTTCTCTTTTCATTGACTGTTTTCTGTTTCTCTAATAGCTATTCTTTATCCCGTGGAAACTGTTTTATTGACTTCTCTAGTGTATTTTTTGTATTTATATATTTCAATGTAATACGTTTTAATTTTCTTCTAAATTGGGGGTGTATTATATAGATATTTTCTGTATGTTTAACATTGCATGAAAATAACTTTCAAATAGTTAAAAAGCTTAAATTTAGTTACATGAAATATTATTGCATTTCTGATTTCTCTATTTGTATTATTGATAAAAATAAATTGTACTATTTTATTTTGAATCAGTTCCTAATTATTTCCTTATACTTTTATAAATAATTCTAAACAAGATTTATAATTGTTTTGTTGACTATTTTATAATATGTTTGGATCTTATGTTTATATATGCTGTGTATATTTATGATGTTTATAATATATAATTTTGTGCTTCTATTGATTGTTTCACAATACATTAAGCCATATGACTTGTTACAGAATTTCTAGTGGTTATCAATTTCTTAGCTTTCAATTTCTCCTTAAGTTTTAAAGGAGTACATTTTTAATATAGAGTTTTCTTGGCTGTCAAATTTCTCTACCAGTGCTTCAAATATATCATCCCATTAACTTCTAGCCAGAAGGTTTCTAGTGATAAATCAGCTGGTGGTCTAATAAAACCTTCCTTGACTGTGAAAAGTCTCTTTTCTGTTGCTTCCTCCATGATTCTGTATGTTAGTGGCAGGTGAAGTTTCTGTGTAATGTATTTAAGTGTAATTCTTTTAGATTTATTTTTGTTGGAGTTATTTAATCATCTTGGACTTATGTGTGTATTTCTATAATCAGATTTTGAAACTTCCAATCATTATTTCTTCAAGTAGATGCTCTATCGTTTTCACTTTTTTCTCCTTTGTGAACTCTCACCATATATGTTTTGCTTAATAGTGACCCACATGTCCCTTAGGTTACCCTCTTTTTCTTCCTGATTTTTCTTTTCCTCTTTTATTTTAGTAATATCAAAAATCCTATGAAAAGTCCCATTTTAATGATTTTTTTCTGATTGGTCATCTACTATTGAATCAGATCAGTACAGTTAATTTTCAATTCAATATTATATTCTTAATTTCCAGATTTTCTTCAGATTCCTATTCATAATTTCTATTGATAGACTTACTTTGTCATATCTCATATTTATATTATTTTCTTTAATACCAGTGTGCTATATCTTAATTCAATAAATATCTTAGTTTGATGTTGTTTCCTTTAAGTAATAGTACAAAAGAGATTTCAACTTCAGATATCACAGTTTTACCACGAGGAATCATGATCAACATCACTCTCCTAAACATTCTTCCTCTCTCTCCCAAGCCACTAAACCCCTTAATTTACCTAGTTTTTCTGGAATGAATTCATATATTGCTACTGCCTTAGAATCAGTATCTGGAGACCAAATTGATTACAGTATGTCATGGTTGCCTTATCTGTACTGTGCTTTTTTGGTTTTGGTTATTAATTTGTTTGATTAATTTTTATTATTTTTCTAAGATTGAAGTCACTGATTATGACAATCTGAGACATTTCAGAGTAGTTCATACAACATTTGCCCCACAGCCTGGATACAGCTTTTGGTGCTCTCAAACTTTTGCTTGGCTTGTCCTCTGTAAGATTGTGTGTGCACGTTTTTGATTCGTTTCCCCATTTCCTATTCAAATGCTGCCTTTTGGCAGCTGCCTGGAAGATCATAGCTTCTATGTTGCTATCTTAAAAATGAGAATGATTATAGGAATGAATATGAAAGGGATATTCACCCAGTATTTATTTGTTGTAAATATGCTTCCAGGTGCAAGATGAGATTCTCAACATACACCCTTAATATAAGGACTTAGAAAGAAGGTCAGAAATGGGTCCTTTAAGTAATTTCCAATTATAAGAAATATTCCCTCCAGTGCCTGTGAATTAACAGGAATAATATTTGATAATGATCTTAATAATAATAAAATTTTCTAGTCTTATGAACAGCAAGTTCAAATAATATGTGTTTTCAATTATAATTGACCAAAGAGGGAAAATCATAACATGATGGCTTATATGGTTATTTTCTGAAATTTGCTAGTGGTATTCAACATATAGGTAATCCTATATCTGTTTTAATGACAACACTATTGTATGTCCATTGTTTATAATAAATCTGGGCAAAAAAATACTATAAAAATATATATCGACACAAATGTAGTTTACGTCTTAAACTACATATGTATTTCAATGACTCATCACTGGAGGTCATATAGATGCATATATATTTTTCATAGAAGGTAATATATATGACATCATATATGCTAATGTTTCTATTTATTAAGGAAGTTTATCACAATGGCAAAGGAAGATGAAAGAATTACACCATGTCAATTTAAAGTCTGAAAAAGAAGCTGGTGATTTTGAAATTCCAATCTAAATATCAAAAAGCTGTTAAGTGAGACAAGCCAAGTACACAAAGTCAAATACTACACGTATTTCATCCATAAGTAGACTCCATACATGTACAGTATACATGTATTTGAAAAAAGACTATCTGCAAGTAAAACAACACGTAGGGTAGACAGGAGGGAAAATGAGAGGGTCTTCCAGGATAACTACTATAAAGGTACATTATACAAATGCATGAAAATAGCACAGGGAAAACCACCAAAAACTGTTAGAAAGGCTAGGCTAAGAAGGAGGATTTCTAAGGTAGCAGGTGGGGGTAGATCAATATATATGGTGCACATGTCTTAATATTGCAATGTAACTGGTGCAGTTACATTTGCAAATAAAAATGTTAGAAAATAGATTTAGAAAATTTATATAGTTGAGGTATAAATGAGTACTTATTATATGTGGAAATACATACTTTCAGGGAAATAAAAAATGAGAATGCAAAATGTAAGAGGCCACAGTAAAAAGTCATGACAGAAATAAGAGTTAAGTAATTAATGTGAAATTTTCTTGATATAATTAACATTCAGGTGATTGCAGATCAACTGCTTTTTGGAAGTCCAAACATTATTAAATAAGGAATATTTTAATATCTAGTGGAAAATATTTGCATAGAATATTTCACATGAATGTTATAATTAACCAATATGATACAGAAATTAAACTAATGTCTTCATTTATAACATCTTTTCTTTTTCTGAATTAATAATCATACATATCTTAAACAAGCTTGATTAATAAGGTTGTATGCTTCCTATTTAAGTCACAACTTGTCTAACTCAGAGTAAATAATAGCACTAAGCAATAATAAAATATGACAAATGGCCTTGCTTATTTTGAACAAAAGAGGCAAAATCACTCCCAGAAAATCATGATTGATGGAGTGAATAGTGGTAATTGCTTCATATTAAATAAACAAAAGACAGTATCATATATTATTACATTTTGTTAGTGAATTTCATTTAGACAGATATTCTAATCAACAGTAGCAGGAATTGAATAGATTAGTTGCACCCAAAGGTGTTGTTTGTTAATATATCTGACCAAATAATGATGTTTGTATCATGGTAAATTACCTTCTTTATGCTGCAGGGAACATAAGAAACTTTTCTGAAACTTGAATCATGTTGGAGGCTTTTTTGCAGATTTTACATACAAAATTATTTTACATCAACATTTTACTGTATTTTGAAAGAAATATGAGATTGTCTATTTTTCAATGACTTACAATATCATAATAGAGAATAACATTTGACCTATTAATCAGATTTTCAGAGATTTTCACTGAATTCTGTATTTCTAGAAATAATAAAATTTGTACATGATTTTTAGGGTTCTTTAACCTATTTAATATGGTAAAAGAAATGGCATACTTGAAATTGAAAAATCATAATGAATAACAATCATAAAGAGTTACAGTTTTGTTTAAAAAGAATTATTTTCAAAATGTAAGCAAGAAAGTCCACTCCATTTACAGAAACAATTACCTAGAATGAGAACCATGCCAGTTATATTCAAATACCTTTTCAACCATTGGCTTTAATCACTTTCATCTGCTGCTCAGAATAACTCCTTGTTTATACTTTTACCTAAGCAACTAATACATTTACTTCAAGATGCAACTACCATTTTACTATACATGTATTTTGAATTTTTGGTGTTCTCATTATATTTCTTGATCTTTGAATTTACAGTACTATGGTCATCAATGCTATTTCAATTGTGGGTTTCTCTCACACAAGAAAAAAAGAAAAGAAGAATAATTTAATATGAACCATGTTATTCCTTTTATTTACAAGTGTTTTATTATATGTACTTTTATGTCAAATACTACATTATTAAAATAATGTTATAAATCTAATAGAATCTCAACTATGGGATATACTTTTCATATAATCTATAGGAATATAAACACTGTTTGCACATCTGTATAACATACATATTTGTATCATTTCTCCCTCTGGTCCTTGTTGTCTTTTTCTCTTAATGTGCATCCTTCCATATACATATAAACAGGCAACATAAATACATATGCATATATATGTGCATTTTCCTCAGAGAAAGAAATTTTAAGAGCATTCTATGTCAAAACCATCATTAGGTTTTGATTCTAATTTTCTAATCAAGCAGAAATAATGCAACCTGACTTAATTTTTTTTCTATGTGAAAGATGGGATTCTATTGATTAAGGAAGGGTAAGATTCCTTTCAGAAACAGTGCCCACACCCTGAATTCAAGCCTCAGGACCAGTTCATGTACACGTGCCCTCACACACACACACACACACACACACACACACACACACACACACACACACACACACACACACACACATATCTCTGATTTATTAAAATTTTTAATTTTTCAGGATAAAATTCAGAGTGCTTAATGTGACCAAGAAAGACCTGACTTATCTAGTACTTATCTTTCTTAAAATCTATTCTCCTCTTACAATTTTCATTAAGTCATTTATGTTCATTAGGGTTCATTTTCAATTCTGTCAGCTTTGTATACATTTTTATTTTTTTAACACAATGAATTTCATTCTATAATAATTATTTCAAGAGTCTTAAAAGCAGCCTACAAATCATGGCTTTCTTTTTCAGCTTATTCATTTTTGTGTTTTCATGATCTACCATAATAAGTAACAGGTATTCAAAAATTATTTGACAGATGAACAAATGAATTGGCGCATTCTGTCCTAGTATTCATAGGACACTAGGGGTTAATAGTTAATGAATGGGCAAGATGACATTATTCTAATCACATTTTTATTCCTACGTTCCTTTTATGGCTGTAGAGTGGGAGCATTCAAGGCAAGAGCTTTCAGTCAGATTTCTATCTTTCCAATCAAAGCATCAGTCTTTTATTATTACTCATCTTATTCTGACATTAATTCACTGGCAATATTTTCTTCCATGATGAATATACTAATTATAAATATTATTTATTTCATATTGAGACCTCACGATCAAATTGTTTGAGCATTTGTGGAATTTTAGGAGAGAATTTACTCTTACAAGATGACGGTACATTTTGATAAGTAGATTATAAAACAAAGCACAACCATGATTCTGAATATTGTAAAAAACCTTTCGCATTCAAACCTGTTACTCTGACTATGATGATACACTTGTCAAAACAGAGTACAATTATGCTATGAATAGGAGGGTGATTTCCTGTTTTAATTTTAATGGAAATTGGATATTTGAATTCGGTAGACATGTGTCTGATTTTAATAACCATCAAACATATGTTCAGATTGAATGACCTAGTCAATTACTTTTCCAAAACTAGTAATTAACAGAGTTTTACATACATAAGAATGGCAATGGAATAACTCATGAATATTCTATGTTTCCAAAGTTAATCACAAGCCAATGTCTAGTTTATTTTTGGAAAGTCATTATTGATGATTTGTAGATGCTGATGAATTACCAAGTAGTAGAATGCTAATAAACAAGGAGAGTATTATAGAAAACACACAATAGTAGAAATAAGAACTTATATTTTAAATTTTATTATAATATGTAACTGTTGCTTTTTCATTAATATAAAATTGTCTATAATTTGATGTAGATGCATTCCAAGTTATTCATATATATATGATATTCATATATATGTATAAACAGAACATGTTTATAAAATAGTAAATACCTTTGTAAAAAGTCTAAATATCTTTGTTTACTAGCCTCTCCAGTCAGTCATACCATCATCCCTCAATATGCCAATAAATTAAGATGTCATCACTAACAGTAACTAAGGAATGGGTAGAAGAAATGGAAAGAAGGAAGAATGATTTATTATAGTTCATTATAGTCCAAAACTAAAGAAGCAGACTAATTGGTGAGAGAAGACTCTATTTTAATATATCAAAGAACATAAATATAAAATTTACTTTTTTGTGTTGGAGAGAAGTATTTGTGTTTGTGCATGTGTATGTGCATATGCCAGTTCTGGGATTTAAACTCAAGGCCTCGATGCTGTTCCTTAGCTTTTTTGCTTGTGGCTGGTGCTCTATCAGGTGAGCACGATCACCACTTTTGACTTTTTGGTGGTTACTTAGATATAATAGTCTTACTGTCAGCTTTCAAACAGTGACAGAGCTGTCTTCTGCATAGACAGGATTGTAGACATGAGTCATTGGTATCCAACCCAATATGTTATTTCCTTCATAGAATCAAAAAATTCTGTCCAATCATAAGAGTCTGGTGGCTTCTTGTATTAATCAGAGTATTTCAGATAGCAAAACAAACATTATATATATAATGTATGTATATTTATTTATGAAAGGCTCATATAATTTTTGATCCTAGAAGTATCCTCACCTCTATACTGAGGACCCCGAAAAATGGGGGTTGTTAATTTAATCACATCCCAAATCCTTAAGAAAAAGGAATGCCAACATAATAATTCTAAGCCCAATTGCATAAGAAAACTGATCTTTCAGCTGAAATACAAAACTGAGATTTCCACAGTATTTTGTTCTATTCTGATGCAGAATGGGTGGATGCTGTCTGTCCACACTAAGGAGGGTGATTTACATCATTCAACCCACCAATTCAATCCACTAGTTTCTCCTAGAAATGCCTGGTATTAACAAAATATTATTTCAAATCCATTCCTTCATTTCTTAGGAACTGTGTCAATTTCCATCAATCATGATACTCACATAAATAAAAAGATCATAATTCTATCTAATATGATACAATTATCCTAGCGATAATAAAACACAAACTATCCCTCCAAAAGAACAAGGTAAATTACTTTTTTACTTTTTTCCTTCCTGTCATAGTCTGAACTGCTATAAAAATAGCAATTGTACAGGGTATTAATAGCTTGAGTATGTTTAACACAGGTCTGGATACCAAGAAATCCAAGATTAAAGCACTGGTATACTAAGAGTCTGGTGAGGCCTAATGCTCTCCATTTCCCGTTCCCTTTTCTTTTGTGGTATATCAGCATGACTCCCTCATCAGAGGCCAAGCAGATGCTGGTAACAACATTATGGACTCTGCCTCTCCACAAAAAGAAGTGAGAGAAGTAAACTTCTTTCCATTTTAAATTATCCAGTATCCAGGATTTTGTTATAGCCACAGAAAAAAAATATATCTTTCTCTATTGCAAGCAGATTGAGCATTTACAGATGGCCAACGTCAGGTCAGTTTGATGAGTAAACGCTTAGATTGCCAAGTTCAGATATAACCTTTCTTCTGCTTCAATGCCCATTTTGTAAGAGCTCTTTGGGTAAGAAGAATGGTAGCTAATGAAAGAGGAGGATGCCTGATATCCACAAAGGAGGCCATCCTGTCTGCTTGACTAATAAAATCTTCCTCTCTTGCAATATGTTTTTATTGATAATTCACTAGGAACACTAATATTTTATCCTGTCTCCAATCCAGACAGCCAATTTTTTTCTCTACATTTTCTTGTCTCTAACTTTTTTGTTCGTATGATAATTCCTTCCAAATCCCTGATTATTCACCCAAAGTACAGGTTACAGATCATGAACAATTATGAATTTTTTGTAATCATATGCCTCACCATTTCTTGTAAATGAAGTGCACATGACCAACTGAAATGCATAAAGTTCTATTAAATCAAAGACTTTCACTTGCCACCATCATTGAATCACCTGTCACCTTTTAGATGGTGCTTCATATCATAAAGAACTCTGACATGAATTGATCATAAGAAACCCAGAGTGGTATGGTTGTGTAAAGACTTAAAAAGAAAGCAGTAGGGAGTCTATTGAGGAACCCCCATGCTACGTTCCAAAGTGGTTGAAAAAATTTACACTCCCACCAACAATGAAGTAAGGTTCCCTTCTGTCCACATCCCCTCCATCATCTGTTGTTGTTAGAGTTCTTGATTTTTGCCATTCTAACTGGGGTGAGGTGGTATCTCAATGTTGTTTTGATTTGCATTTCTTTTATGGCTAGGGAGGTTGAGCATTTCTTCATGTGTCTATTGGCCATCCTTCTTTCTTCTTCACAGAAGTTTCTCTTTAAGTCTTTCACCCACTTATTTATTGGGTAGTTGTTTCTTTGAGCATTTGTTGTTGGGGGATTTAGTTTTTTGAGCTCCAATTATATTTTAGATATGAGACCATTGTCCGTTGTATGGCTAGTGAAGATCTTCTTCCAATCCGTGGGCTTTCTATTGATCTTGCTAGCTATGTCATTTGCCATGCAGAAGCTCTGCAACTTCATGCAATATCATTTGTCCAACTTTTCTTTGATTTGTTGTGTTTCCAGGTCTCCATTTAAAAAATTTCGGCCTGAGCCAAGGAGACCTAGGGTTTCTCCTATTCCATCCTGTAATGTTTTCAGAGTGTCTGCTTTGACTCCGAGGTTTTTGATCCATTTGGAGTTGATTCTGGTGCAGGGTGATATAGAAGGATTTAGCTTTAGTTTTCTACAAGTAGTTAACCAATTTTGCCAGCACCATTTACTGAAAAGGCTGTCTTTCTTCCATTCTATTTTTTTAGCTCCCTTATCAAAGATTAGATGGCTATAGGTCTGTAGGTTCAAAGACTCCACATAGAGCTCCCCTATGATCAAGCAGTCCCACTTTGGGGCATTTACCCAAATGTTTACAAACAAGACCACACTAAAGCTACCAGCACAACTATGTTTATTGCAGCATTATTTACCATAGCTAAGATCTGAAACCAACCGAGATGCCCTTCAGTATATGAATGGATAAAGAAAATGTGGGATATATACACAATGGAATTCTATGCCTCAATCAGAAAGAGTGACATTGCCCCATTTGTTAGGAAATCAAAAGTCGTGGAAAAAAATTATATTAAGTGAAGTAAGCCAAGCCCAAAGAACATAGGCCCCATGATTTCCCTTATTTGCAATATCTAGTATATGTATGAGTCAAGCAGAAAAGGCCAGATAAGGTGATGTTAGGAAAACGAACCCTAAGGTATGTATTTTAAAAGTTTTTTTTCTTTCATGCATTTGTTTCTAAAGCAATTATAAGATTATTTCTTTGTTGCTTTGTATGTATCTCCCCCACAATATAACCCCTGCTTTCATTGTATTTGATGTCGGTATAATTTGTGGAAGGGAAGGGGAAAAACAAGTAGTTTAAATAAGGATACATGTGGACCTGTTGCAACAATGTAAAGTACAATTTGTCATGTCGAAAACGAACTTTACAACTTGCGGAGGGGGGAGAATTGGGGGGGTAGGATAGGAAGGGATGGGAAGGGTAAACAAAGGAGGAGGCTACAATGCTTGATAAGAAATGTACTCACTATCTTGCCCATGTAATGGTAACCCCTCTGTACAGTATTTTCACCATAAACAAAAAAAGAAAAAAAAAAGAAAGCAGTATGGGATTAGTTTAGGCCCACACTCAGACAACTTCTCCATATAGCATCTTTGTATCTTAAGGATATACTTGGGGCTTATAATGTCATACCACTCTCATTTGATGAAGTTGATCTCTGTGATTCCTATTGTATGGGAAGATCATTCAGTTCACATGAAAATTTAGTTGCCTGTAGTTAAACATTGACTGTCTCCTAAAGCTCAGTAGCATGCAAAGAACAGTTTCTCTTAAAGAGAGCTATTATGCAAAAACTCAACATAGAAACCCCAGACCAAAACGACTGCATAGATCAACTAGATTTAACAGACTTCTGCAGAATATTTCACCCACCAGCATCATAATACACATTTTTCTCAGCAGCACAAAGAATATTTGCCAAAATAGATCATATTTTAGGTCACAAAACAAATTTTTCCAAATTCAGAAACATTAAAATAATGCCCTTCATTCTTTCAGATCACAAGGGAATAAAATTCAAATTCAATACCAAAAGCCACCAAAGAAAGTCCTGTATCACATGGAGGCTGAACAACACACTGTTGAACCATCAGTGAGTCATGGAAGAGAATAGAAAGGAAATTCAAATGTTCATGATATCCAACAAAATGGACACACAAATTACCAGCTCCTCCGGGACACAGCAAAGGCAGTACTCAGAGGCAAGTTTATAGCTCTGAGTTCCCACATCAACAAATTGGAGAAATCTGAAACCAACAATTTAATGAGACACCTGAAGCTTCTTGAAAAAGAACAGTAAGCTAAACACCAACCCAGAAGATGGAAAAAATAATTAAAATTAAATCAGAATTAAACGAATTAGAATCCAATTAAAAAACATACAAAGAATCAACAAAACTAAGAATTGGTTCTTTGAAACAATTAACAAAATTGACATACCCTTAGCAACTCTTATCAGAAAAAGAAAAGAACACACACAAATAAACAAACTCAAAGATGAGAATGGAAAAACATCACCACAGAAACAACCAAGATTCAGAACAGTATAAGGGAACACCTGTCAAACCTTTATGCTAATAAGTTTGGGAATCTGGAAGAAATGGATGATTTTCCAGCAAATATCGACATGCTGAACCGTTTAGGTTCGTTTAGAACATGATTTAAAACTACTTAATAGACCCATGTCAATCAACAAAATAAGAAAAAGCAATGGGACCTCCTACCCAAGAAAATCCCAGGAGTGGATGGATTTACAACTGAATTCTTCAAGGCCTTCAATGCAGAATTCACAACAATACTCCTCCAACTATTCAATGAAATTGAAAGTGAAAGTTCACAACCAAACTCTTTCTATGAAGCCATCATAACCCTCGTCTCAAAACCACGCAGGAACTCACCAAAGTAAGAGTATTATAGACCCATTTCTTTAATGAACATCAATGCAAAACTTTTCAACAAAATTTTAGCCAATCCTCTTCAACAACTCATCAAAAAAAAAAAAAAAACCGTACAACACGATCAAACAGGATTCATTTCAGGCATTCAAAGCTTGTTCATTATACACAAATCAATTAATATAATTCATCACATTAACAAGAGCAAGGATAAGAACTACATGATTATCTCAATATGTGCAGAAAAAGCATTTGACAAGATCCACTACCCCTTTATGATGAAAACTCTGGAAAAAGTAGGCATCCATGGAACATTCTTCAATATAATAAAGGCTTTGTATGACAAACCTATAGCCATTATTATATTTAATGGCGAAAAGCTAAAGCCATTTTCTCTAAACTCAGGAGCGACACAAGGATGTCCACTCTCTCAACTTCTCTTAAATTTAGTATTAGAATGCCTAGCTAGAGCACTTAAAACATGATCCAAAAATAAATGGTATCCAAATAGGGAAAGATGAAGTAAAATTCTCCCTCTTTGCAGACGACATGATCTTGTATTTAAAGAATCCCATGGATTACACTCCCAAATTACTCTAGCTGATTGAAAACTCTGGCAAAGTAGAAGGGTATAAAATTAACCCCCCAAAATCAATGGCTTTTCTGTATGCCAATACTGAGAAGAGTGTGGCTGAAATCAGGAAAACAACCCCTTTTGTAATAGCCCCACAAAAAATAAAATACCTAGGAGCTAACTTAACTAAAGAAGTGAAGGATTTCTATGATGAAAACTTTAAAAACCTGAAATAGAAAATTAGAGCAGAACTTAGGAAGTGGAAAAACCTACCAAGCTCCTGAATTGAGAGGATTAACATCGTGAAAATGGCAATAATTCCAAGGCCATCTACAAATTCAATATGATGTCTATCAATATGCCAACCTCATTCTTCAATAAAATAGAATAATAAATCCAAAAATTTATATGGAACAATAAAAGATGCTGTATAGAAAAAACAATCTTAACAGAAAGATCAGAGCTGGAGGAATATTAATACCAAATTTCAAACTCTACTACAAAGTCATAGCAATCAAAAGAGCTTAGTAGCAGCATAAGAGTAGAAGTCAGGACCAATGGAATAGAACTGAATACCCAGAAATTATTCCACAGAACTATAGCCACCTAATCTTTGATAAGGGAGCTAAAAAGAATAGAATGGAAGAAAGACAGCCTCTTCAGTAAATGGTGCTGGCAAAATCAGTTAACACCTGTCCTAAACTAAAGCTAGATCCTTATATATCACCCTGCACCAGAATCAACTCCAAATGGACCAAAGACCTCCAAGTCAAACAGATACCCTGAAAACATTACAGGAAAGAATATGAGAAACTCTAGGGCTCATTGGCACAGGCCAAATTTTCTTAATAAGACCCAAACACAACAAATCAAAGAAAGGTTGGACAAATGGGATTGAATGAAATTGCAGAGCTTCTGCATGACAAAGGAGATGGCTAGCAAGATCAATAGAAAGCCCAGTGATTGGGAGAGGATCTTCACTAGCCATACAATGGACAAGGGTATATCATCGAAATATACTTACAACTCAAAAAAAATAAATCCCCCAACAAAAGAGCCTCAAATAAACAACTGCCCAATAAATAAGTGGGGGAAAGACTTAAAGAGAAAATTCTCTGAACAGGAATGGCCAATACACACATGAAGAAATGCTCAAACTCTCTAGACATAAAAGAAATGCAAATCAAAACAACATTGAGATACCTCAACCCAGTTAGAATGGTTATAATCAAGAAATCTAATAACAACAGATGCTGGAGGGGATGTGGCCAGAATGACACTCTACTTCATTGTTGGTGGGAGTGTAAACTTGTTCAACAACTTTGGAAAGCAGTATGGAGAAGACTCCACGTAGAGTTCCCCTATGACCCAGCAATCCCACTTTTGGGCATTTACCAAATGATCACAAACAAAAGGCTGTACTAAAGTTACCAACACAACTATGTTTATTGCAGCATGTTTAACCATTGCTATGATATGGAACCAATCCAGATGCTCCTCAGTATATGAATGGATGAAGAAAATATGGTAAACATATATACAATGGAATTCTATGCCTCCATCAGAAAGAATGACATTGTCCCATTTGTTAGGAAATAGAAAGATTTGGAAAAAATTATATTAAATGAAGTAAGCCAGACCCAAAGCAACATATGTCTGTCCCATGGTTTCCCTTACCTGCAATAACTAGTACATGTGTAGGACAAACAGAAAAGGTCAAATGCTATGTACATATGAACCTCAAAATAAGGACACACATTTTTTTTCCTTCTTTTTTCTTTTTTATTTTTTGGTCTGGTCGTGAGGCGCCTGAACTCTGGGCCTGGGTGCTGGCCTTCAGCTCTTCAGCTCAAGGATAGAGCTCTACTACTTGAGCCACAGCACCACTTCCAGCATTTATCTTTTTGCTTATGTGGTGAGGAGGAATCGAAGCCAGGGCCTCATGCATGCAAGGCAAGCGCTCTACCACTGAGCCACCTTCCCAGCCCTTTCTTTCTATTATTTTTAACACATTTATAATGTGCTATGTGATTTTTTTTTGTTTCTTTGGTATCTTCTTACCCCATGGTATGTCCCTTGTTTTCACTCTATTTGATTTGGGTGTCTTGTATATAATTTTGGGAGAGGAAGGGAAATAATAAAATGCTGAAATAAGGATACAGGTTGACCCATTGTAACAATGAGTTGTACAAGGCACTATGTTGAAAATAAACTTTACCTCTTCAGTGGGGGAGGGAGTAAGTGGGGGGGTGAAGAAGGGAGGAGTTGGAGAGGTGGAGAGGGAAGGGATTGTAGGGGAAAAACAAAGAAGGATGTAAGAATGCTTGATAGGAAATGTCCTCATTACCTTACTCATGTAACTGTAATCCCTCTCTACAGTATTTTTACAATAAAAACATATAAAAATAGAATAAAACAATCAGAAAAAAGTGAGCCGTTATGCAGAGATATTCCAATGGAATGTTCTATGATTACCATAGAAGAACCTGTCAAAGGCCCGAGATCATTCTTTTTTGTATTATTAATTAACTTCATTGTTATTATAGAGGTGATGTATAGAGAGATTACAATTATAAATCAAGTAATGTGTACACTTCCTTTCATACAGTGTCTTCGGTTCCCTCATTCTCTCCCAGTCCCTCCTTCCCATCTCCACCCATGAATAGTATAGTTCACTTTCATCAGTGTCCAGTGAGCTCACTTGCTGCATTTTCACCCTTTTTCCTTTGAGTTTTGTACCCTTCCCTCAACTCTTCTGAAAATGTACAAGTGGATACACCATACATAATGTAAACATGACATCATGATTAAAAACTAATTGTAGAGCATTTGGATTCCAGGCAAAACTAGTAACCTTTCAGATCACTCACTAACTACACCAAACTGAGACATCAGAATATGGAATACATCGCCTCTAGAACATAAAGATGATCACTATGGCATGGCATATATCCTTTTTGTTCCTTTATCAACTATTTGAGAAGGGCTATATCTAATTCCTACACACCCTGTGCTCTTGTAATTTTAGTGAGTTTACAGAGTCTTAATCAGATCTGCATCCTACCCTATACCTAAAATACCAATATGTCTAAAATAGTTACTTTCCTAGTTTACTGGATCTTATTTTCATTTGTGATCAGTTTAACAGATTGAACAGATTTCATGAAACTGAAAGAGGATTCCCATACTTTTTTTTTTAACTGGAAGAGCAGTATCATTGAGCCAAAACAGATCAGGGACAGTGCCCAGGCCCTCAGCTCAAGGCCCACAACTGGGCAAAGATAAAAAGGTATTCACTCCTATCTCTAGCCATTTTTCATTTTGTTCATCTTTTGTCATAGTCAATATTTTTTCTTTTTTCTTTTCTTTCGTTTTTTTTTTTTTTTGGTCAGCCAGTGGGCTTGAACTCTCAATCAACTTTATTTCCTGTCTTGACATACTGATTGTTTTCCTTCTGTCCTTTAAAAAAAGCACAGTCATAAAATAAATAATAAATTTTTAAAAATCAAAAAAATAGTGTAGGGCTATTATAGGAGTTGTTAGACTCAAGAGCAGTACTACTAAAATGATATTGCTAGATGGGCACTGAAGATCATACCTTTAGTCCTAGCTACTCAGGAAGCTAAGAGCAGAGGATCTGATTAACTAGCAGAAGATGGAACTTGAGACATGCTCCAGTGGTACAGTGCCAAACAGTGAGCAGAAAAGGCCAAGTGAGAGTTTAAGCCCAGTACCATCACAATTTATTAAGTAATTAATGAAAAGTCTGTTGTTGGCTTTGTCATCTGAAAGCTACACTAGTTATAAGTTTTCACAAATAGGCATTGATATAAAAGGATTTACTAGATCAGTATATATATATATATATATATATATATATATATATATATATATATATATATATATATATACTCGTACTAGGATATGTATTAATTTTAGCAACATAGAAATTTTTGTTACATAAAAGTGAACACTTATTTTTATTTGAAATGTAGGATTTTTCAGCAAATGAGCTATGATATTAGAGAAGTTAAAGACACTTACTAAAATTAGTTTTACCTAAGTACAATGAAGCACAATAAATGTATCATAAACTTGCATGCTGGCCTTCTTTTGATCCTTGATGAGCATATTAAACTATCACTTTATAGATTCAATAGACAGTCAATATTACTTAGTATTACTATTTTCAAAAGAAGATAAAGAAAAATAATACAGAAGAAGAATAAAATTCTTATCTTCAAAAAATATCCATGGGTTTTGTATTGGTTAGGAGAATTGACAGTTCTACAGTAGCAAACATTTTGAATACAAACTGAATGTCAAAAGTTAAGGTTGTTTGAGATTTCAGAACAAATTTGAAAAAAACAAATAGAAGTGCACTGCTTAAGCCTAAGGTTTATAGGTGAATAACTTCAGTAATCAAGATCCAAAAGTGTTTAGAAATGATTGAGCATGTATGTCCTAGCTTTCACTTCTAGGACATATATATTTTATCTAATAATCCATGAAAAAGAAATCTAAGGGTTTCATGAAGGTAACATTAGAGATGGTGCAGAAAATGAGTTGTTACGAGACAATATTGCAAGATGATAGTCTAGTGAAATGGTACAACAATCCATGTAAGAAATATTGAGATTCTTTCATTTTTATTTTTTGTGAAAATACTGTACAGAGAGGTTACAATTACATGAGCAAGGTAATGAGTACCTTT
Source organism: Dipodomys merriami (assembly GCF_024711535.1). Classification (NCBI taxonomy): domain Eukaryota; kingdom Metazoa; phylum Chordata; class Mammalia; order Rodentia; family Heteromyidae; genus Dipodomys; species Dipodomys merriami. Next base: position 403,089 of record NW_027206418.1, on the reverse strand, counting down.
CTTATCCAGCATTGTTGCCTCCTCCTTTGTTTTTCCCCTACCATCTGTCCCTCCCAAATCCTCAACTACATGCCCCCTCTTACCCCCCCCATCTTAATTGTGAAGTTCGGTTTTTCACGATAGCATCTTGTACATCTTATTGTTGCAATGGGTCAATCTGTATCCCTATTTGATTCTTTCTGAGAAATTGATCTACAATGTCATACAAAGAGAGGTATAATGCATGATTTATTGGGTTGGTATATTGATCTGGTAGGATTTGAGAGAAAAAGAAGTTATTCAGAATTTTTGTGAGATTCAGATGATTAGTAAAGTAAATATGTCACAAGCAAATCATGGAATCAAACCAAACCATAGCGAATTTTATACTCTTTGGTGGGGGGGCAGGTGTATTACAGTGACAGTAAACTCAAAGTTGTATATAACTTTATGTAAAAGTTTTAAAAGTTGAACAAATGGTCAAAATTAATTATAATTTAGTAGGAGTATAAGCACTCTGTATTAATATTTTATGTATTTTACTCAAATGTGTTCTACTATCCTCATTTTTGATGTGTTGTCAAAGGGAGAAAAAAGGACTTGGTTTTCCATGTGGAATTTATTTCCAGGAGTGATAGGGAGGAGCTAGCAGACAGCACACATGTGTGCAGCTAAAACAAGGAACATTCAGAAAACTCAATTTTATTATTTGCTGACATCACTTGAAAATGGAGCCTCAAAGACAAAACTGTGCTTTTGCTCCTTCAAGTCATTCTTGCTTTAAATAGAACTTAAATAGAAAGGATCAGGTAAAAGTAACCAGCTACGTTCGAAGAAGATGAATGCGAAAATTTTCTGTTGATATTTAGAAAGCATTCTTGTGTTGCGTCATCCATCATCGATGTTCAATATAGAAGAAAAATCATTAAAAAGCTGTTCATTATTTCATGTAAATTAATGCCCCATTATTTAGGAGAGTTGCTTAAAGGTTTTGTTTTCAAAATTGAATATATCTTAATGTGAATAAAAGAGGGCTTTATATTTAGTCATAACAACTATTTATTCTAGAAATCTGAGATCAATTGATTGAAACAATGAAGAAAGTAAATCATTGACTGTCCTACAGAAACAATGAACATTGGCTTATTTCTACTCATTTTCTCCAAAATTTTGGCTATCACATTTTATTATCATAGGAACTCATCAAAATACAAAGGATTGTCACAATTTTAAAATGGCTAAACTAACCTTAATGCAATTTATTTGCACTAGATCCTTCAGTTGATAAGTAGCAGATACAATTTGGACTTAGATAACCAATGCATATGTAAGTCCAAAAAGAAAAATATTTATTTAATTTTTTTATTGTCAAGGTGATATACAGAGGGGTTGCAGTTACATAAGTAAGATTATATGTACAATTCTTGAAGAACTTTTAAAAGCTAATTTTCCTTTAAGATTTTTGTGTGCATGTACCTTCACATTTATCTATTTCCATTCTATTTTAGGTTATGAATTGTTTATTACGAACTGATTCTAACAGATTCTAAGATTTTTGTCAAGTATCTGTCTCTTCTCTTTCATATTTGTAATCTCACCGTAACCATTTCTGTGTACAGAAATGTGCCATACACACAAAGAAATCCTGTGCCACTTAACAATATTGAAGTAAGTCAATGACCTCCTTCTAGATACAAAATATATTGGGAATTGTTTAGTCTTTTTATTTTATTTTATTTTATTTTATTTGTGAACATACTGTGTAGAGGGGTTACAATTACATGGGCAGGATAATGCATACATTTCTTACCAAGCATTGCAGCCTCCTCCTTTGTTTATCCTTCACATCCCTTCCCAGCCTCCCCCTCTCCCCCAGTCCCAATCCTTCTCCTCCCCCCCCCCCGCACCGCCCCCCCGCACAGACATTGTAAAGCTCATTATGGACATGAAAACTTGTACTTCTCATGGTTGCAACAGGTCAACCTGTATCCTTAATTGACTTGTTTTTCCCCATCTCCTCCACAAGTTATACTGACATCAAATATAGTGAAAGCAGGGCTTATACTGTGGGGGAGGGACATACAAGGCAACAAAGAAATAATCTTATAAATGCGTGAGAAACACATGCATGAATGAAAAAAACATTAAAATACAAATCTAAGGGTTCATTTTCCTAACATCACATGATCTGACCTTTTCCGCTTGACTCATACATATACTAGATATTGCAAATAAGGGAAACCATGGGGCCTATGATTCTTTGGTCCTGGAATACTTCGCTTAATATAATTTTTTCCAAGTCTTTCCATTTCCTAACAAATGGGGCAATGTCATTCTTTCTGATGGAGGCATAGAATTCCATTGTGTTTATATACCACATTTTCTTGATCCATTCATCTACTGAGGGGCATCTGTGTTGGTTCCAGATCTTAGCTATAGTGAATAATGCTGCAATAAACATAGTTGTGCTGGTAGCTTTAATGTGGTCTTGTTGGTAAACATTTGGGTAAATGCCCAAAAGTGGGATTGCTGGGTCATAGGGGAGCTCTATGTGAAGTCTTTTGAGGAACCTCCATACTGCTTTCCAAAGTGGTTGAACAAGTTTATATTCCCACCAACAATGAAGTAAGGTTCCCTTCTGTCCACATCCCCTCCATCATCTGTTATTGTTAGAGTTCTTGATTTTTGCCATTCTAACTGGAGTGAGGTGGTATCTCAATGTTGTTTTGATTTGCATTTCTTTTATGGCTAGAGAGGTTGAGCATTTCTTCATGTGTTTTTGGCCATCCTTCTTTCTTCTTCAGAGAAGTTTCTCTTTAAGTTTTGGACCACTTGTTTATTGGGCAGTTGTTTCTTTGAGGATTTGTTGTTGGGGGATTTAATTTTTTGAGCTCCAATTATATTTTAGATATGAGACCCTTGTCCGTTGTATGGCTAGTGAAGATCTTCTCCCAATCCTTGGGCTTTCTATTGATCTTGCTAGCTATGTCCATTGCCATGTAGAAGCTCTGCAACTTCATGCAATCCCATTTGTCCAACCTTTTTTTGATTTGTTGGGTTTCCGGGTCTCTATTCAGAAAATTTCGGCCTGATCCAAGGAGACCTAGGGTTTCTAGTACTCCATCCTGTAATGTTTTCAGAGTGTCTGCTTTGACTTCGAGGTCTTTGATCCATTTGGAGTTGATTCTGGTGCAGGGTGATATATAAGGATCTAGCTATAGTTTTCTACAAGTAGTTAACCAATTTTGCCAGCACCATTTACTGAAGGGACTGTCTTTGTTCCATTCTATTGTTTTAGCTCCCTTATCGAAGATTAGATGGCTATAGGTCTGTAGGTTCATTTCTGGGTTTTGAATTCTATGCCAATACCAATACCAAGCTTTTTTGATTACTATGGCTTTATAGTAGAGTTTGAAATTTGGTATTGATATTCCTCTAGCAGTGTTCTTTCCGTTGAGGAGCGTTTTTGCTATTCGGGGTCTTTCATTGTTCCATATGAATTTTTGGATTGCTTCTTCTACTTCCTTGAAGAATGAGCTTGGAATTTTGATAGGTATCATGTTGAATTTGTAGATAGCCTTGGGAAGTATTGCCATTTTCACGATGTTAATCTTTCCAACACAGGAGCATGGGAGGTTTTGCCATTTTTTAAGTTCTGTGTTGATTTCCTTTTTCAAGATTTTAAAGTTTTCATTATAGAGGTCCTTCACTACTTTGGTTAAGTTAATTCCTGGGTATTTTATTTTTGTGGGGCTATTTCAAATGGAGTTGCTTTCCTAAATTCAGCCACACTTTTCTCATTGTTGGCATACAGAAAAGCCATTGATTTTGGGGGGTTAATTTTATATCCTGCTACTTTGCCAAAGTTTTCAATCAGCTTGAGTAATTTGGGAGTGGAATCTATGGGATTCTTTAAACACAAGATCATGTCGTCTGCAAAGAGGGAGAGTTTCATTTCTTCTTTACCTATTTGGAACCCCTTTATAAGTCTAGATCTTGTCTTATTGCTGTAGCTAGGCATTCTAATACTAGATTGAAGAAAAGTGGAGAGAGTGGACATCCTTGCCTTATTCCTGAGTTAAGAGGAAATGGCTTTAGTTTTTTTACCATTAACTCTAATGCTGGCTGTAGGTTTGTCATATACAGCTTTTATTGTATTGAGGAATGTTCCATGTTTTCCTAATTTTTCCAATACCTTCATCATAAAGGGGTGTTGGATCATGTCAAATGCTTTTTCTGCATCTATTGAGATAACCATGTGGTTCTTATTCTTGCTCCTGTTGATGTGATGAATAATATTAATTGATATGTGTATATTGAACCAGCTTTGCATCCCTGAAATGAATCCTGTTTGATCGTGTTGTATGATTTTTTGGATGAATTGTTGAAGTCGATTGGCCAAAATTTTGTTGAGAAGTTTTGCATCAATGTTCTTCAAAGAATTGGGTCTAAAGTTCTCTTTCTTTGATGAGTCCCTGCCTGGTTTTGGGATGAAGGTTATCATGGCTTCATAGAATATGTTCGGTAGTGAACTTTCTCTTTCAATTTCATTGAAAAGTTGGAGGAGTATTGATGTGAGCTCTGCTTTGAAGGCCTTGTAGAATTCCACTGTAAAACCATCTGGTCCTGGACTTATCTTAGCTAGGAGGTCTCTTTTTGCTGTTTCTATTTCAATGCTTGATATGGGACTGTTAAGATGGTTTAACTCATCTTGGTTTAGTTTTGACATGTCAATATTTGCTAGGAAAAGGTAGATTTCTGTCAAGTTCTCAAACTTATTAGCATAAAGTTTTGAGAAGTATTCCCTTATAATGTTCTGAATCTTGGTTGTTTCCGTGGTGATGTTTGCATTCTCATCTCAGAGTTTATTAATTTGGGTGTGTTCTCTTCTTTTTCTGATAAGATTTGCTAAGGGCCTGTCAATATTGTTAATTTTTTCGAAGAACCAACACTGTATTTTCTTGATTATTTCTATCGTTTTCTGGATTCTAATTCATTTAATTGTGATTTAATTTTAATTATTTCTTTCAGTCTACTGGATTAGGGTTTATCTTGCTGCTCTTATTCAAGGAGGTTTAGATGTGTCATTAAATTGTTGTTTTCCGATCTCTCCAATTTGTTGATGTAGGAGATCAGTGCTATAAACTTGCCTCTGAGTAATGCCTTTGCTGTGTCCCAGAGGAGCTGGTAATTTGTGTGTTCATTTTTGTTGAATAGCATGAACATTTGAATTTCCTTTCTAATCTCTTCCATAACCCACTCATGATTCAGTAGTGTGTTGTTCAGCCTCCATTTGATACCGGACTTTCTTTGGTGGCTTTTGGTGTTGAGTTCTAATTTTATTCCCTTGTGGTCAGAGAGGATGCAAGGTATAACCTTAATGTTTCTGAATTTAGACAAGTTTGCTTTGTGGTCTAAAATGTGGTCTATTTTAGAAAATGTTCCATGTGCTGCTGAGAAAAACGTGTATTCTGATGCTGCTGGGTGAAATGTTCGGTAGGTGTCTGTTAAGTCTAGTAGATATATGCAGCTGTTTACATCTGAGGGTTCTCTGCTGAGTTTTTGCCGAGTTGATCTATCTAGTGTGGAGAGTGGTGTGTTAAAATCCCCCACAATTAATATCCTTGGATCTATGTGGGATTTGAGGGAAAATAGTGTTTCTTGGATAAATTTGGTTGCTCCATTTTTGGCAAATAGATATTTGGAATTGTAATATCCTCCAGAAGGAGAGATCCCTTAATTAGTAGTTAGCAACCTTCTTTATCTCTTCTCATGAATTTTAATTTGAAGTCTATTTTATCTGATATTAGTATTTCAACACCCGCCTGCTTATGGTATTTTGGTTTGCCTCCTCTCTCTCCCTATCATGCTCATACAGAGTCCTTTGTAGGTTTTCTAATTTTCCATTTATCATCTTTGCCAGCAGTGTTTCTAGAGTTATTTGGGAACTCTCCTATGGATTATTCATTGTCTGTTGTGTCCCCTGATTATCAAGGTTGGGATTTGAGATACCCGGATTTGCTGTTTTTCTTGTGTTTTTCTGGCTTACTCTGCCCATTTGAGATGAAAATAGCACCAGTTTTGTGCTCGAACACTATCTTAAGGCAACCATCAACCAAAGTCTGAATTTGTACAGTCAATACTCTACAGATACAATCTAGTTCAACAGATACATCTATTCAACATCAAACAACTATATGTTAATGGGCTTCGAACGGCAAAGAAGAATTTGGAAAACCAGAAATTATTAGGGTTAGGGAGAGAGGTGGGTAAATAATAGGTATAGACTGGTGTGGGGAGGCACAGGTAGAGTTAACTAAGTCCTAATCTCAATGCAGGAAATAGGTTGGGTAGGATGAAAGTAGAGAGAGAGAAAAAAAGAAGAAAGGGAAAGGGAAAAGAAATGAGACCCCAAAAAATAGAAAAATAAAAATTAATAATATTATGGAGATCGGAAAACAATCTATTTAGAGAAGAACGTGAATATATGGAGAGAAGGGGAGGGACATAGAGGAGATGTGAAAAACTTAAAAATAAAAATACTTAAAATATTATATAAGTTTAAAGAGGTAATACTGATATTAAGGAATTTAAGTCTCAGTGGTTTTGAATTGAGTAATAAATTTGTGGATTAAGTGTGTACACAATGGGGGATAGTGTCTACTAGTTAACTACAGGTTTATCTGAGAATGTGCAGGACAAGAGTTAAGTCACATAAAGAAGAGCAAAAGAGAGGAAACGGTGCAAAGGATAAGAAAGGATGAAAAAAAGATCAGATGTTCAGTAAAGCTAAAGAAAAAACAAAAAGGTAAATAAAAAGAAAAAAAGAGAAAGAAGACAAAAAAAGAAAGAAAAACGCACATTCACATATCCCTAAAATAAAAATCATAAGAGGAAAGAAAAAAGTTACTGGAAAACAATTTTTTTTCAAAAAAGGCCAAAATTAAAGATTAAAAAAAGTTTTAGAAAAGAAAGAAAATTTTTTATATAAGGTACCAAAAGAAGAAGAAGAAGAAGAAGAAGAAGAAGAAGAAGAAGAAGAAGAAGAAGAAGAAGAAGAAGAAGAAGAAGAAGAAGAAGAAGAAGAAGAAGAAGAAGAAGAAGAAGAGGAAGAAGAAGAGACAGAAAAAAAAAACTACTTTGATTTTTTTGGGAGGAGTGGGAAAAATCCTGTATCTCCCTTGTGTCCATAACCAGCCTCTTGTCTGGTCTGCTTGTGGTCCTGTGGCTTGATTGGTTTCTTAAGTCAGTTTGTTTGAACAGGCAGAAAAATGCTCTGCTTTACCCAGGATTTTGAGATCCTCCTCCCAGGTTAGTTTAATGGGAGGCTAATCTGCTTTGAGAATCACAAAAGAGGGGGATGCAGTGATGGTGCTAGGTTCTGGGTAGAGTTGAGGCCTTTCAACAAACAGTAGTTTTTCCCTGGGCCTATTTTGTGAAAAACTCACAGCGCCCAGCCTGGAGCCATTCTCAGGGTTTCTGTTTACTGAATTTCAATTGATTGTTGAGGCTGCTAGAGGGAGGGGCAACCTCTGGCTCTGATTACTCAGTGAAGAAAGCCACTCCAATGGCTGGCGCCTGAGCTGGGTGACTTTTCCCTGGGTGGAGCTGAGTCTGGCAGGTCACGCCGCCGTTAAATTCTTGTCACCTGCTAAATGACTTGTTTATTCCAAGGTCTGAGTTGGAGCTAGCAGTTCCACCGAGCTTTGTCGGTATCCAAGATGGACATCTCTGGTACTGGGGGGGAGGGGTGGCCTTCCCTTCTCTGCTTCTTGAGAAGGAGTGAGGGTGTCGGGCTTCTACTCACGCCGAGTCTTGGTTCCTGGGTCGTTTGTGGTCTGCGAACTGCAGGATGAAGATGTCTGCTCCTTGTCGGTTCTTGCTGGTGTTGAGTAGAATCCGCTCACCTGCTGCATCTGGCTCATTTGTCCCAGACTCTCTGTGGCTCAGTTATGGTGCCCTGTGGTTGCCGCTGCCACTGCTGCCGCCGCCGCAGCGGCTGCTGGCAAGCACTCAGATGTGTCTCCTTGCCTAGGTTTCCCCTCTCTGGCCTAACTCTCTGTCCTGTGATGGCACACTTCGTGTGATTCTCTGGCTTAGGACTGTTCACTGGAACTCTAAAACTGCTTTCTATGGGAGAGCTTTTTCAGATTCCAGCTTCCCCGCCCCCCCCGCCATCTTCAATGAGTATAATTCTTATCAAGCATTGTTGCTGCTGCCCCCCCATATCTTCTCTCCTCGCCTCCACCTCCCCCCACCAAAGTTGTAAAGTTCGTTTTTCCACATAACAACTTGTACATCTCATTGTTGCAAAGGGTCCAACTGTATCCCTAGTTAAACGATTTGTTTTTTCCCTTCCCCTCCACAAATTATATCAACATCAAATACAGTGAAAGCAAGGGTTATACCATGGGGGAGGGACATACAAAGCAACAAAGAAGTCATCTTCTAAATATGTTAGAAAAAATCGAACAACAAAACTCATTAATTAAGATATCATTAAACCAACAAGGAGTAAGTTTAATGAAAAGCACTGGGCAAGGATAAAATGTAAGCTAGGATTAGGAAAGTACAACATAAACACATATACATGTACATATACATATACCCACATGTATGTGCATATATATATATGTACTTCTCATAAATGATTACTTATGTAAATAAGGTTTAGATTAAAATTGAAATTCCAGCACTTGCAATAAATATGCAATGATAATCTCTAATTAGATATTAGAGCATACAGTTATTGACTAATCCACTCTTTATTCATACAGATAATTGTATTGAGTATAGTATGAAAATTGTATGTTTTGGAAGTGTTATTCAGGTCTCCATCATTTTATTATATATATGCTTATATATATATTTGCTCATAACTATTATCTGTAACATGAATTAGAGGGGGAAAGATAATCAATATCTAAAATGGTGAGAATTAAGACTAGCAGTTTGGGAAGGAATTTATTGTAAAAGGATATTTTTATTTGAGATTAGAAGATATCTCTGGGAGAGAGTCAAGGCAAATGATCTATTATGAACTGAGTCATCAGATTATGTCAGTTATGTCCTCACTAGCATACACCTGCCTCCAATAAATGATACAAGTGAAGTGTTAAGAAGCTAGCATAAATCAGGCATAAAATAAAGTAGAAGTAAAACTGCTTTCTCATTCCTCATCAGGAATCGTGGAATTTTTTCCTTATTAAAATCACTACATATAATTGAAAAATGAAATATGAATTTAATACAATTATTTGTTAGGGGTTGGTTTTACAACAGTTTTCCTTCAAAGTAAGAAAATTAAAACATTTTTATTGAGATTCAAATATCTAAAATTAACAGTTGTTTTAAAAAGTGAAATATATGGGGCTTGAAAGTTGACTCAGTTGTAGAATACATGCTTTGCATATATGAGGCACTGGGTTTGATTCCTCAGCACCACATGAATAGAAATAGCTGGAAGTGGCTCAAGTGTTAGAACTCTAGTCTTGAGCTGAGGAGCTGACCCAGAGTTAAAGCTCCAATAAAAACAACAACAACAAAAAAGTGAAATATATATAAATAATGGATAGTATGAATGAGAGATAATGGAAATACGCATATCTGACATCTCTAAATGAAGTCAGACTAAAGGAGGGAAAAAAGGAGAAAGAGATGGAAAGATGCAGAAATGGAGAAAGACAGAAAGAAGATCTGATTGGGCACAATAATACTTGACACTAAAATACCTGAAACAAAACACTGGAAAAGATATTCAATGAATGTTTTGGTACACAGGCAAGAGAGATACAAGGAAATCTACTTTTAGTAGACTTGTTATAGTAGAGTAAAAATCTAAAGCAAAGCAAAAATATTTCTGTACCAGAACAGGATTTGCTGTATTGGCAGCAGTGAAATGTCAGGTACACTCTGAACTCTGAAACAAAAACAGCATGCACACAAAAAGACTAGCAAAAATCAGAAAAGTTATACAAAAAAACACAACAATTTTTGAGACAATTAGACATCAACCAATGAAGGGCAGTGATTCTTAAAAGATGGTAAAATCACTTTAAAACCCACAAAAGCACAAATTTATTGCATCCAGAATTTGCTAATGTCATGATATCATGACAAAGAAAGCCCTGTATACTTAATCCTTGACCAATGGCATGAGACAGGCAAGAAATAGAAGGAAAAGTCTCTAAATGCAGAAATAGAACCAGACATCCTCCTGTTTCCAGGGCTCAGGTTAGAAATCTTGTGAGTCACAAAATACTATGAGGATATCAACATGTTTTTTTCTTAATAATAAAATGTATTTATGCTGAAAGCTACATAATGTTCTGGTTGAAAGTAACAAAAGTTCAATAGGCCATATACATCAAAAGATTCAGTATTCTCCCAGTAGCAGTCAGGTTGGAACTTGGTTGGACCTCTGGTGTGGCTTTCTTGCTAACAACTGGCACTTTACATGCTTAAGTAATTCTTTAATTCTTTCCTTTTTATGGTTATACTGGAAATGGAGTCTCAAAGACTATTCTGCATTAGACCACAATCCTCTAGATATCAGATGTCACTATCCTAAGTAATAAAAACTACAGGTATGAGCTAATATCATTACTTGCCTAAGAAAAAGTATGTATAACAAATGTAGCTGTACCAAAGAAAATATTTTTATTTTATTGTAAAATAAAGAGAGGTTACATTTACATGAATAAGGTAATCAGTACATTTCTTGTGGAGCATTGTTTTTTTAAGTCTAAGAATTTTTTTAAAGGTCAGAAATCTTGAAGATAAAAATATTATGTCTGAATTTCAACCAGAAATGTCTAGGTTCTGGAAATTATGATTGTATTCCAATGATATTAGATGATAATTGAATTTAGTTTTCTTTCTTTCTTTCTTTCTTTCTTTCTTTCTTTCTTTCTTTCTTTCTTTCTTTCTTTCTTTCTTTCTTTCTTTCTTTCTTTCTTCCTTTCTTCCTTTCTGTCATGTTGCTTGGACTCAGGGCCTAGGAGACTGTCCCTAAGCTCTGTTGTTCAAGCTGTCACTCTCCTATGTTGAGCCACAGCACCACTTCTTGAATTTTTTCACTGTAATATTTATAGAGAGAGCAGAAGAGGAATAAAAGTAGATGAAGCTGAAAAATTCTTATATAAGAGGAAAAAATCGATCATAATCAATTAAAATTCATGTAGGTTTTGCAATTAGAAGTGAATATTAAGATATTTACCACAATGTTATTCTATCTGGTAAAAATTTGTTAACATCATCTGATATATATATATATATATATATATATATATATATATAGGTATATATAGGTATATTATTTTTTGTGGGGTATTATGAATGGAGTTGCTTTCCTGATTTCAGCTACACTTTTCTCATTGTTGACACACAGAGAAGTCATTGATTTTTGAGGGTTAATTGTATACCCTGCTCCTCTGCCAAATTTTTTAATCAGCTTGAGTAATTTGAGAGTGGAGTATATGGGATTCTTTAAATACAAGATCAGGTCATCTGCAAAGAGGGAGAGTTTTATTTCAGGTTTACCTATTTGGATTCCTTTTATGTTTACATCTTATTGCTGTGGCTAGGTATTCTAATACTAAATTGAAGAGAAGTGGAGAGAGTGGACATTCTTGTCTCATTCCTGAGTTTATAGGAAATGGTGTTGGTTTTTCACCACTGAGTATAATGCTGGCTGTAAGTTTGTCATTTACAGCCTTTATTGTATTGCGGAATGTTTCATGGATTCGTAGTTTTTCCAGAACCTTCATCATAAAGGGGTGTTGGATCTTGCCCAATGCCTTTTCTGCATCTATTGAGATAATCATATGGTTCTTATCCTTGCTTTTGCTGATGTGATGAATTATATTAATTGATTCACGTTTATTGAACCAGCTTTGCATCCCTGAAATGAATTGTGTTTGATTGTGGTGTATGATTTTTGGGATGAATTATTAAAGTCGATTGGCCAGAATTTTGTTGAGAAGTTTTTCAGCCATGTTCATCATGAAATGGATCTATAGTTCTTTTTCTTTGATGAGTCCCTGCCTGGTTTTGGGATGAGGGTTATGATGGCTTCATAGAATGTGTTTCGTAGTGAACTTTCTCTTTCAATTTCAGTGAAGAGTTGGAGGAGTATTGGTATGAGTTCTGCTTTGAAGGCCTTATAGAATTCTGCTGTAAATCCATCCAGTCCTGGGCTTTTCTTAGATGGGAGATCTCTTATTGCTGCTTCTATTTCAGTGCTTGATATGGGCCTCTTATGTTGGTTCAACTCATCTTGGTTTAGGTTTGGCATGTCGATCTTTGCTAGGAAATCTTCTATTTCTTCCAGGTTCTCAAACTTATTAGTATAAAAGTTTGAGAAATATTCCCTTATAATTTCTGGATCTTGGTTGTTTCTCTGGTGATGTTTCTAATTCTCATCTCTGAGTTTGTTTATTTGTGTGTGTTCTCTTCTTTTTCTGATAAGATTTGCTAAAGGTCTGTCAATTTTGTTAATTTTTTGGAAGAACCAATTCTTTGTTTTGTTGATTATATGTTTTTTTGGATCCTAATTAATTTAATCCAGACTAAATTTTAACTATTTCTTTTCATCTGCCGGATTGGGGTTTAGCTTGCTGCTCTTTTCAAAGAGGTTCAGATGTCTCATTAAATTATTGGTTTCAGATTTCTCAATTTGTTGATGTAGGAACTCAGAGCTAAGTTTTGCCTGTGAATACTGCATTTGATGTGTCCCAGAGGAGCTGCTAATTTGTGTGTTAATTTTTGTTGAATGTCATGAAAATTTGAATTTCCTTACTAATCTCTTCCATGGCCCACTGTTGATTCAGCAGTGTGTTTTTCAGTCTCCTCATGTTACTGGGCTTGTTGTCTGAGAGAATGCAGGGAGATCTGCTTTGAGTATCACAAAAGAGGAAGATGGTTATTTCCTCTCATGTGGAGATGCTGTGTTGAGGCTAGATTCTGGGTAGTGTTGAGACCTTTCTGCAAATAGTAGCTTTTCCCTGAGAGGCTAGTTCATGAGACACACAGAGCCCAGTCTGGATCCATTCTCTGGGTTTATGTTTACTGAGTTTCAGTTCTTTGTCTAGGCTGCCTTAGGGAGGAGCAGCCTCTGGCTCTGTTTACCCAGTGAAGAAAGTCACTACTCTGGTGGTGGAGCCTGCTCTGCCTGGGCTGGATGACTTTCACCTGGGTGGAACTGAGCCTGGCAGGTTATGTCAGGTTCCTGTGACCTTCTAATGTCTCCAATTGTATTTTTCCAAGGCCTGTGTTGGAGCTAGCTTCTCTGCTGGCTTTGTCAGTAGCAAAGATGGAGATCTTCTCCAGTGGTTGGAGAGGAGCTGCCTTCCCACTGTGGTCTGTGAGAAGCAGTGAGGATGTCAGTGTTCTACTCAAGCCAGAGTCTTGGTTCCTTGGAAGTCCCTGGTCTGCAATCAGCAGGATGATGATTTCTGCTCCTTGCCAGTTCTTACTGGTGTTCAGTAGAATCCACTGGCAAGCTGCCTTTGGTGCCTTTGTCCCAGACTTTCTCTGTATGTACAGTGGCTGCAGCCACCACCTCAGCCGCCACCTCACCTGCCACATCCATGGCTACCGGCAAGTGCTCAGATCTGTGTCCTTGAACAAGCTGCCTGGATTTTCCTTCTCTGGCCAAACTCCTTGTACTGTGATGGCACACTTGTTGTGATTCTCTAGCCTAGGACTCTTCACTGAAGCACTAAAACTGCTTGTTTTAGTGAGCTTGTTTAGCCTCCAGCTTCTCCTCTGCCAAATCCTCTGGTCTCTTAATATAATTTTTATCTTCATAAAAGGTAAAAACAATCTATGCTAACCAGAAATGAAATAATTGTGTATACCTACAAATATATGTATATTCTCACAGAAAAGGACATATTTAGAATATAATGAAATAAAAATTCTGAAGACAACCAAAATCAATATCAAAATATAGGTTTAACAGAAAAGTGGACCAAACCAAATAAGATTAAGAACATCAGAATTCAGGTGAGAAGTATATGGATGAAAAATATTGAATAAAAGGAAAAATATTAAAGACATGTTGGTAAACTTAAAGTTTCTGAATATAGTTTTTTCTCAGTTTTCAATAAGGCCTTAAAATAAACATCTATGTCAAAAATATTGAGTCATTGTTTGTCCCGAGGCTCCTTGGCTTATTATGAGGTTTCCTGAAGATAAAGCTATCATCAAAATGAAGAACTATAAACTGAAATATTAGAATTCATTGATTATTAGTCTGCATACTAGGAATCCTATAAGAAATGGAAAAGAATAGATATGAAGCAATGTTTGAAGACACAAAATTTAATCATGGTCCCAAATCCATTTATATATCAATCATGTAATCATGTTATAAAGACAAAGTACAATTAAGACTAAATCAAAACAAAATAAAATTACTTCTCCTATAGGTTTCCTAGTTAAAATGCTTTAAAGTAAACATATGGGAAGAAAGAAAGTCATGTTCCCTTTAAAGACCAAATGATGTGCTAATAGTCCAGGATAGAGCTTGAACGTATGCTTTCTCAAAACTTTCTGGTGAATCTTAATCAAACTGTGATTGTGTTGAGAGGTGGAGATTAATGACGTACAAAAGGGCTAGAGAAAAGTGACTTACACACATTCTTTTATCCCCTATACTATGATTATGTGCACAATTCATATTTGTCCCCTTCAAGGACACAGTCTTATAGGTTCCTTTCGACAGCAGAGAGAGAGGGGGTGGGTAGAAAGAGAGAAAGAGAGAGAGGGAGGGGAGGAGAGAGAGAGAGACTCATCTGACACTAAAACAGCCAGCACTATGCTTTTGCTAGTCACCACTTCTAGAGCTGTGAGGATTAAATTTCTATTCTTCATAAATTATGTAGCCTCATATAACTTGTCATAGTAGCATAACCAGGCTGAAACATTCAATAATCCATTAGGAACTATGACTAGCAGAAGATAGTCTTTACTGAAAGTTACTAAAACCTAGGATTCTATTCAAAAGAGAAGCAAACCTTAGAAATGAATATACAATAAAAAGTTCAGATGAAAACAGAAAATTTGTCACTAGAAATATTACTCTAAAAGAATCAATAACATCAACTTCCTACCAAACAATTCACAAGGAAATCATAAGTCGATGTATAAAAAAGTAACTTTATTGCCCCATAGTCTCTGAATACATTCAACTATGGAACAGTCTTATCAAATCTCTAGGAGTTCACAGTTCAAAACAACTTCTCAGTTGTAATGCACTAAATTTAATCAATAAAAGTTCTCTATCCACTCATTTCCTCATGAAAATGTGTTTTTATTATTTTTACTTGGAGCTTGAACATTTTAAAACTTAAGTAGGATGCATATTTTAACTAAACAAGTTCATATTGTTTTGTTAAGGTTAATTTACAGTCTAATATTCTTCGTTGAGAGCTAAGTACAGATTTTTTTCAAAATTTTCTAGAACACTTAGTTCAAGTTCAATATTAATTCAACCGAAATTAGCATGACGACTTCTTGTAGAGTAAATGCTGTGATTTATCAGCCATGAATTATAATGTACACTAGAACTTGTTGCTAAGTACAAATACTTATTATCAAGAGCACGATATTACACCAATGGAACACAGACAGAGCGAGGAAATGATCTTGGAAGGAAGAGATCATTCTATCACAAGCCTCCCATTACAGACTACAAGAAAATTAATGGTTCAGGTTTTCTACCTTAATAGGTTTCAGTCCCTGTCTCCTGGAAAACATGCATTTCAATTTTATCTACTCTAAATCTCCATTGCACTTTAAAAGATTAATATGAGGTCTACAGCATAGCAGTTTAGAAAGAAAATATTCCTTTTGCAGGTGCAGCCTGTCAAGCTGCTAACATTTAGATATGCTTTCACAGTGCTCAGAAAACTTCCTGGGAAAATGAAGCCTGTAATTGTGGTAGTCACCTGAAGACATGCTTTGAATAATCTTCAGAGCCATGGCCAGTTTTGTTCCAGATTACTTATGATAACTAGTTCTAAGATAGATACATGATCAAATATCTACTGATATAAATAAGCAAGACTTATCTGAATCTCTTTTTCATGGAAGCTATTTTATGGTAGTAAGTTCAAATATATTTAAAATTCCTTTAATCTTATCGCTGGCTATGAAAATGTCTGACTTTTATATAAATTAATGATAAGCTGGCATGGTGGCTCAATCCTGTAATATTAGCCATTTGGAGGACAGAGAGTGGGAGATTACATTTCAAGCAACTTCAGGGAAAAAAATAGCTCACAAGAATCCATCTCAACCAATGTCTGGGTGTGGTTGTCTTGGCCATTATCCTGGAGGGAAATGTACAAAGGCTGGGCACAGTAAGTACTTGCACGCCTGTTATTTCTAGTTCCATGGAGACACAAGCAGGTTGTTTACAAAGCAAGTAGGACTGAGCATGAATTTAAGCCCTATCTTGAAAAATAGCCAAAACCTAAAAGAGTCTGAAGTGCCTTTCTAGCAAGGAAGAAGCCGTGTATTTAAATCTAAACTCACCTGAGCAGGGAGCGTAGATCATACTTACGTGTCCTGTAATACACCCTCAACATTGTTTTCACCCTAATGGCTTGTAAATCATCTACTCAATTGCTTGTTTCCCTAGTGATAAATATTGTGTGTCTCAATGCACAGACAGGAGTTTTATTTTTGTTGTGTGTTTTGTACCAAAATTAGGGCATGAAGTCAGGGCCTGGTGTTCTAACACTTGAGCCACAATTCCTCTTCCAACTTTTGCTGGGTAATTGGAGAGAAAATTGTCGGGACTTTCTTGTTCCTGCGGGCTTTCAGCTCTAATCTTCACATTCATTATCCTGAGTATCTAGAATTTCAGGCATAAGCCACTAGCACCCGCCAAGGCACAGGTTTTCTTTGTTTTGGTTTTGTTGGTTGTAGGGCTTGAACCCAGGGCTTGGGTGCTATTCTTGATTATGTTTGTGATCAAGGCTAGCACTCTACCACTCGAGCCACAGTGCTATTTCTGGTTTTTGAGTGGTAACTTGGAGATAAGTAAGAGTTTCACGGGGACTTTTTTGCCCAGGCTGGCTTCTAACTGTGATCCTCAGATTTCAGCCTCCTAAATAGCTAAGCTTATAAGCATGAGCCACTGTGTCTGACTAAAGGCACACTTTTTGAACATAAATGATAACAATATTCCTGCCACAAATGTGACTATTATTATTATTATTATTAATGTGGAAATAGAAATTTTCCTTAGGAATGCTAACAAAACTAAGTAACATTATTAGTTCTACTTAACATGATATTACAATTATTAGCCAGTGGAAAAAATGTCAGAACATGTCATCAACATATGAAGATGGAAAAGAAACTCAAATACGACTTAACACAACTGGTCAAATTAACACTAGGCAAACTGTCAGTTTAATCTCTGAATATTTATTAGAGATAATGGTAGCCCCAATAATAGTGTTTGCTATAAGTTCATCAAAAAAGAAACATACAAACCAAAAAGTTCAGAGACATAAATCTTAAAATATAATTTCATGATCATAAAGAATTAAAATATCAATGAATAAAAAATATAGTACATGCAATATATTTTTACAGAAAATATTAAATATTAAAAAGGGCTGAAGGAATTTCTACTTAAATATTATGATAAATTATGCACATGATGGATAGGTCCAATAATATACAGGTATAAATTGTGTCCAAATTAATAGGTAAAATCATTATTGTTTGAACTAGCCTCTTAAAGGGTTCCATGGGGATACCTACCAATAGTAATATTTATGACCATTAGTAATATTTATGTAAAAGGGGAAATGAAGTACTGAAATATTCTTGACTAAGAAATGCAGACAGAATCAGCACAAGTGGATCACACCTGTAATCCCAGCTACTTAGGCGTCAGATTTGAGGATCAAAGCAGTCCTGGCAGAATAGTCTAGCAGACTTCTGTCTCTAATTATCCAGAAAGAAAGAAATTAACATAAGCTGAAATATATCATCACAGAGATATTTGATTTATTTACTCCAAATCATGATAAACTTCCTGATAAGAAATGTGGTGGCTTTTGAGTAGGGAACAGTTTACCAGATTGTGATAATTCAGAGGCTAGAAATAATTCTTGAGTGCTCAGACCTCAGTATATTTGCAGTCCTCTATGGAAAAATAAATTGTTATTATAAAGGTAGAAGAATAATCAATCATTTTATGTGAACAAAAGGAAAAGAGAATGAAATAACCCCTCATCTGATATGTAGACATTAATTCATAAGAAATTGAATAAAAGCTGGGTGCTGGTGGCTCACACCTGTAATCCTAGCTACTCAGGAGGCTGAGTTCTGAGGATCACGGTTCAAAGCCAGCCCAGGCAAGAAAGTCATGCGACTTTTATCTCCAATAAATACCACCAGAAAACTGGAAGTGATGCTGTGGCTCAAGTGGTAGAACTCTCACCTTGACCGGAAGGGCACAGGGACAGCACCCAAGCCCAGAGTTCAAGCCCCAAAACCGACCAAAAAAATTTAAAAAAAGAAACTGAATACATAAATGGGATTTATAAAAAGTAAATCCCAGTTATCATAAAATTCTCTTGGTTTTCCTGTTATAGCCTGGTATGATTCAGATAGTACACATCAACATCAGTTTTGTTCTATACAGGTAACATAATGTTGCTTGTGGAAAGATAGTGATGCTACTCATCACATGATTGATGTGTGTAATTCTAAAATATTGATGAGACTGAAATCAGAGGCCTGAATGGTTAGACAAACATTATAGGCTCTCATCTCCAATTCACCAACAAAATATAGAGGTGGAAGCATTGAGTGATGATTAGAACACCAGCTGTGAGCAACAGTCCAAGGATCTGAGTTCAAGCCTCAATACTAGCACAAATAAAGGCGGGAAAGTATAGGTGTAGGTACCTAAGAGATGAGTAAGCTGAAAAAGGAAACTTACAAACATATATCACTAATAAATGATTAAGGGATTAGTCCCTAAAGTATGTATTTTTGTGTATATAGTATCTATAAACATGAAATATACAGACAAAGGCACTGAAAGGCATAATATATAAATATATTATAAAAGGAGACCTAAGATGCAGAAACATCTCTGGGAGACTCCAGAACTTGGACATATGCATGAGTATAAAATTTCAAGATTTTGTGTGACACTCCTTTGTAAACAGTAGGTTGCCCATAATGAACACGTTATTTATCAAAATTCCTACCTTACTTTGAAGGCTGTTTTTAAAGTTACCTTTCAGGAGACTATTTGGAACTCCAGAACTAGTATAATGATGACTAAGCAAAGAGCTGTTCTTTAAGCAAAAGACCTTTCTTCTTCTTTCCCTTTATTTCTTTAATTATGTATATATAACTTTAACCATTTGTTGAACTACACCTATTGCTAGTTTCAGTATATACATGCACCTATTTTACTCCTGTAGATCTGTCTTTCATCAGTATAACTGGTAGTCCCCCAATTACATACATATATAGGAAAAGAGAAATATTCTTACTGTGCCACATCTCATAAACTTACTATTACTTCCTTTTTCACCTGCCTCTAATACTTGTAAAATATCTGTTCATTATGCAATTACCATTCCACTTAAAAGAAATATATCTTCTACTCACTTATTTGCAACTATTTCTTCAAATTGGAGCTCAGTTAATTTCAGTTGGAACACAATTGGGTTTCTTCATTTATTAATGAATCATTCTTTTTCAGAAAGAGAAAGCATGGGATGTGCTTCATTTCTCTAGCTTTCTTTATTAAATTTCATGTTCTGGTATTCTTTCCTGTGTGGACTTCATCACCCATAATCGGGAACATATATATAGACTGTATGTACATCTTTATTTAGCAAGTGTTCTGGGTCTCATCTGTGAAGACAAGAATGTGTGGAGTTGGATAAAGCAATGTCCTTGTTTTGAGAAAAGCCATTGTGTAATCTTTTTTCAATTTTTCAGCAAATGGAATACATTTTTTAAATTTTATTTTATTTGTGAACATACTGTACAGAGGGGTTACAATTACATGGGCAAGATAATGCATACATTTTTTACCAAGCATTGCAGCCTCCTCTTTGTATACCCTGCACCTTCCTTCCCAGCCTCCCCTCTTCCCCGCACCCAATCCTTACCCCCCTCCACTCCCCCCCACCAACATTGTAAAGCTCCTTTTTGACATGATAATTTGTACTTCTCATTGTTGCAACAGGTCCAACTGAATCCTTAAATGACTTGTTTTTCCCCATCTCCTCCATAAGTTATACAGCCATCAAATATATTGAAAGCGGGGGTTATACTGTGGGGGAGGGACATACAAAGCAACAAAAATAAACTTATAAATGCATGAGAAAAACATGCATAAAAAAAAACATTAAAATGCCTATCTAAGAATTCATTTTTTTAACATCACATTATCTGATTTTTTTCGCTTGACTCATGCATATACTAGATATTGCAAATAAGGGAAACCATGGGACCTATGCTTCTTTGGGCCTGGCTTACTTCACTTAATATAATTTTTTCCAAGTTTTTCCATGTCCTAACAAATGGAGCAATGTCATTCTTTCTGATTGAGGCATTGAAATCCTTTGTGTATATAAACCACATTTTCTTGATCCATTCATCTACTGAAGGGCATTTGGGTTGGTTCCATATCTTAGCTATGGTAAATAATGCTGCAATAAACATAGTTGTGCTGGTAGTTTTAGTGTGGTCTTGTTTGTAAACATTTGGGTAAATGCCCAAAAGTGGGATTGCTGGGTCATAGGGGAGCTCTATGTGAAGTCTTTAGAGGAACCTCCATACTTCTTTCCAAAGTGGTTGAACAAGTTTATATTCCCACCAACAATGAAGTAAGGTTCCCTTCTGTCCACAACTCCTCCAGCATCTGTTGGTAGAATTTTTGATTTTTGACATTCTAACTGGGGTGAGGTGGTATCTCAATGTTGCTTTGATTTGCATTTCTTTTATGGCTAGGGATGTTGAGAATTTCTTCATGTTTCTATTGGCCATCCTTCTTTCTTCTTCACAGAAGTTTCTATTTAAGTCGTTAGCCCACTTATTTATTGGACATCTGTTTCTTTGAGGATTTGTTGTTGGGGGATTTAATTTTTTGAGTTCCTAGTATATTTTAGATATGAGACCCTTGTCCGTTGTATGGCTAGTAAAGATCTTCTCCCAATCTGTGGGCTTTCTATTGATCTTGCTAGCTATGTTCTTTGCCATACAGAAGCTCTGCAACTTTATGCAATCCCATTTGTCCAACCTTTCTTTGATTTGTTGTGTTTCCGGGTCTCTATTCAGAAAATTTCGGCCTGAGCCAAGGAGACCTAGAGTTTCTCCTATTCCATTCTGTAAAGGTTTCAGAGTGTCTGCTTTGACTTCGAGGTCTTTGATCCATTTGGAGTTGATTCTGGTGCAGGGTGATATATAAGGATCCAGCTTTAGTTTTCTACAAGTAGGTAACCAATTTTGCCAGCACCATTTACTGAAGAGGCTGTCTTTCTTCCATTCTATTGTTTTAGCTCCCTTATCGAAGAGTAGATGGCTATAGGTCTGTGGGCTCATTTCTGGATTTTCAATTCTATTCCATTGGTCCTGAGGTCTGTTCTTATGCCAATACCAAGCTGTTCTCATTACTAAGGCTTTATAGTAGAGTTTGAAATTTGGTATTGATATTCCTCCAGCATTGTTCTTTCCGTTGAGGAGCGTTTTTGCTATTCGGGGTCTTTTGTTTTTCCATATGAATTTTTGGATTGCCTCTTCTATTTCCTTGAAGAATGAGGTTGGAATTTTGATAGGTATTGCGTTGAGTTTGTAGATAGCCTTGGGAAGTATTGCCATTTTCACGAAGTTAATCTTTCCAATCCAGGGGCATGGGATGTTTTGCCATTTTTTAAGTTCTCTGTTGATTTCCTTTTTCAAGATTTTAAAGTTTTCATCATAGAGGTCCTTCATTTCTTCGTTTAAGTTAATTCCTAGGTATTTTATTTTTTGTGGGGCTATTACAAATGGAGTTGCTTTCCTAATTTCAGCCACACTTTTCTCATTGTTGGCATACAGAAAAGCCACTGATTTTGGGGGGTTAATTTTATAACCTGCTACTTTGCCAAAGTTTTGAATCAGCTTGAATAATTTGGAAGTGGTGTCTATGGGATTCTTTAAATATAAATCATGTCATCTGCAAAGAGGGAGAGTTTTATTTCTTCTTTCCCTATTTGGATCCCCTTTATATCTGCATCTTGTATTATTGGTGTAACTAGACTTTCTAATACTAGATTGAAGAGAAGTGGAGAAAGTGGATATCCTTGTCTTGTTCCTGAATTAAGAGGAAATGGCTTTAGTTTTTCACCATTAAGTATAATGCTGGCTGTAGGTTTGTCATATACAGCCCTTATTGAATTGAGGAATGTTCCATGGATTCCCAATTTTTCCAAAACCTTCATCGTAAAGGGGTATTGGATCTTGTCGAATCCTTTTTCTGCATCTATTAAGATAACCATGTGGTTCTTATTCTTGCTCCTGTTGATGTGATGAATTATATTAATTGATTTGCGTATATTGAACCAGCTTTGCCTCCCTGAAATGAATCCTGTTTGATCGTGGTGTATAATTTTTTGGATGAATTGTTGAAGTCGATTGGCCAAAATTTTGTTGAGAAGTTTTGCATCAATGTTCATCAAAGAAATGGGTCTATATTTCTCTTTCTTTGATGAGTCCCTCCCTTGTTTTGGGATGAGGGTTATGATGGCTTCATAGAATATGTTTGGTACTGAGCTGTGGTGGAGTATTGGTGTGAGCTCTGCTTTGAAGGCCTTGTAGAATTCCGCTGTAAAATCATCTGGTCGTGGACTTTTCTTAGGTGGGAGGTATCTTATTGCTGTTTCTATTTCAATGCTTGATATGGGCCTGTTAAGCTGGTTTAACTCATCTTGGTTTAGTTCTGGCATGTCAATATTTGCTAGGAAAAGGTAGATTTCTGCCAAGTTCTCAAACTTATTAGCATAAAGTTTTGAGAAGTATTTCCTTATAATGTTCTGAATCTTGGTTGTTTCCGTGGTGATGTTTCCATTCTCATCTCTGAGTTTATTAATTTGGGTGTGTTCTCTTCTTTTTCTGATAAGATTTGCTAAGTGTCTGTCAAATTTTTTAAGTTTTTGGAAGAACCAACTCTTTGTTTTTTTGATTTTTTCTATAGATTTTTTGGATTCTAATTCATTTAATTCTGATTAAATTTTAATTATTTCTTTCCATCTACTGGATTGGGGTTTATCTTGCTGCTCTTTTTCAAGGAGGTTTAGATGTGTCATTAAATTGTCAGTTTCAGATCTCTCCAATTTGTTGATGTAGGAGCTCAGAGCTATAAACTTGCCTCTGAGTACTGCCTTTGCTGTGTCCCAGAGGAGCTGGTAATTTGTGTGTTCATTTTTGTTGAATAGCATGAACATTTGAATTTCCTTTCTAATCTCCTCCATGACCCACTCATGATTCAGCATTGTGTTGTTCAGCCTCCATGTGATACCGGACTTTCTTTGGTGGCTTTTGGTTTTGAGTTCTAATTTTATTCCCTTGTGGTCAGAGAGAATGCAAGGTATAACTACAATGTTTCTGAACTTAGACAAGTTTGCTTTGTGGCCTAAAATGTGGTCTATGTTAGAAATTGTTCCATGCGCTGCTGAGAAAAACGTGTATTCTGATTCTGCTGGGTGAAATGTCCGGTAGATTTCTTTTAAGTCTAGTTCATCTATGCAGGTGTTTAGATCTGCGGTTTCTCTGTTGAGTTTTTGCCGAGTTGATCTATCTAGTGCGGTGAGTGCTGTGTTAAAATCCCCAACAATTAATGTCGTTGGATCTATATGGGATTTGAGGGAAAGTAGTGTTTCTTTGATAAATTTGTGTGCTCCGTTGTTTGGCAAATAGATATTTAGAATTCTAATATCCTCCTGAAGGAGAGATCCTTTAATTAGTATGTAGCGACCTTCTTTATCTCTTCTCATGAATTTTAATTTGAAGTCTATTTTATCTGATATTAGGATTGCAACGCCTGCCTGTTTATGAGGGCCGTTTGCTTGGTAGATTTTGTTCCAGCCTTTAACATTGAAAATGTGTTTGTTTTTATGGGCAAGATGTGAGTCCTCCAGGCAGCAGATAGAAGGGTCTTGTTTTTTAATCCAACTAGACAGTTTATGTCGCTTAATTGGAGAGTTCAGACCATTAACGTTAAGAGATAGGACTGAGAGGTATTTGGGAGTTCCTGCCATGTTATACACCTTCTTGGAGCTTGCAAAAACTGGGTTCTTCCTATGGTTCTTGCATTCTCAGTTTGGGTGCAGTTTCTTGACCTTTATTGTGGTCTTGTTGGTTTTCTGTGTGTAGGACATCTTTAAGAATCTTTTGTAGGGCTGGTTTGGTGGAGATGTTTTGTTTCCATTTTTCTCTGCTATGGATGGTTTATATTTGGCCTTCAGTTATGAAGGAGAGTTTAGCTGGGTACAGTATTCTTGGTTGATAGTTGTTTGTTTTTAGGGCATGGCATACATCATTCCAGGCTCTTCTTGCTTTGATTGTCTCTGCTGAGAAATCTGAGGTGATTCTAATTGGTTTCCCTTTATAGCTGATTAATCTTTTCTCCTTGACAGCTTTAAGGATCTTTTCCTTGGTCTGAGTTGATCCTGTGTGGATTATAATGTGACAGTGAGATGTCCTATTCTGGTCTGGTCTGTTTGGGGTTCTAAAAGCTTCTTGTATCTGAATAGGCCTATCTTTTTGCATGTTTGGGAAGTTCTCTGCTAGGATCCTGTTAAACAAACTTCCTAGACCATTAACTTCTGTTTCAAGGTGCTCCTCTACACCCATTATCCTTAGATTAGCCCTTCTGATGGTGTCTTCCTAGTGTTGGATAGATCTATCATATTTCTTAGACATGTCTTGGATGGTTGTATGTTTTTTCTGTATAATATCTAGGCTGTCTTCAGTCCCTGAGATTCGATCTTCTACATGGTCAAACCTGCTGTCAAGACTTTCTACTTTGTTTTTTATCCCTTTTTCCTTCTAATTGGTCAGCTTTGATAGCTTCAAGTTCTTTATTGAAGCTTTGTTTTAGATCTTGTACGAAATTCTTTACTTCCTTAATTTGATGTTCAGTGTTTAATCTCTGATCACTTATTTGATTGGTTATGGTTTCCTTGGACTCCCATTCCTTCTGTTGGGTTACATTCAGCATTCTCTTTGTGGTCTCCATGACTTCCTTCAGCTCTTTGTTAATGGATTCCATGAATGCCTTTCGTGATCTTTGTGTATTCTCTTCCTGCTCTCTCAATTACTGTATTACTCTTTGATAAGCTTCCTCCTGTTCCTGGGATTCCTGTAGTTCTCTTTGAGTGTTCTCAGCCTGTTCACGCCGTTCCTGTGTTTCTCTCTGAGTATTCTCAAGCTGCTCATGCAAATCCTGTATGGGGTTTTGAGTAGCTTCCTCATGCTTATGATATTGCTGTATAAACTTTTGGAATTCCTCCTCTCTCTCCCTATCACGCTCATACAGCGACCTTTGTATGCTTTCAATCTTTTGATTTATCATG